>NC_057807.1:482554617-482854617 GCF_018294505.1 Triticum aestivum | reverse complement strand
ATTCAAACCATGAGTAGGGCAATTGCGAAGCATCAATTTCATTCCTTCCCAAGATTGGGTAACATGCTCATGATCAAGTTGTTTAAAATTCATGATATCGTTCCTAAGAGTGATAATCTTAGCGGGAGGAAAATACTTAGAGATAAAAGCATCTTTACAGTTGTTCCAAGAATCAATACTCTTTTTAGGCAAAGACGAAAACCAAACTTTAGCACGATCTCTAAGTGAAAACAGAAATAACTTCAATTTGACAATATTGTTATCCGTATCTTTCTTATTTTGCATATCACACAAATCAACAAAATTGTTTAGATGAGTACCGGCATCTTCACTAGGAAGGCCGGCGAATTGATCTTTCATAACAAGATTCAGCAAAGCGGTATTGATTTCACAAGACTCAACATCATTAAGAGGAGCAATCGGAGTACTAAGGAAATCGTTATTATTGGTATTCGAGAAGTCACACAACTTGGTATTATCTTGTGCCATGGCAACAAGTAATCCAACACACAAGCAAACAGAAAAACGGCAAGCGAAAAAGAGAGGAGGAGAATGGGAAAGAGAGGGCAAATAAAACGGCAAGGGTGAAGTGGGGGAGAGGAAAACGAGAGGCAAATGGCAAATAATGTAAATGCAAGGGAGATGGGTTTGTGATGGGTACTTGGTATGTCTTGACTTGAGCGAAGACCTCCCTGGCAACGGCGCCAGAAATCCTTCTTGCTACGTCTTGAGCTTGTGTTGGTTTTCCTCGAAGAGGAGAGGGTGATGCAGCAAAGTGTAGCGTAAGTATTTCCCTCAGTTTTGAGAACCAAGGTATCAATCCAGTAGGAGGCTCCTCAAAAGTCCCACGCACCTACACAAACAAACTGAGAATTCGCAACCAACGCAATAAAGGGGTTGTCAATCCCTTCATGGCCACTTGCGAAAGTGAGATCTAATAAAGATAGTATGATAGGATAAAGCGACGGACTGCATAATGAAGGTTCATATCAAGTGGCAATATAAAGTGACGTTCTTTTGCATTAAGATTTTGTGCATCCAAGCCAAAAAGCACATGACAACCTCTTCTTCCCTCTGCGAAAGGCCTATCTTTTACTTTATGTCTTTACATTATGCAAGAGTCAAGGTGATCTTCACCTTTCCCTTTTTCATTTTATCCTTTGGCAAGCACCTCGTGTTGGAAAGATCCTGATATATATATATATATATCCAATTGGATGTAAGTTAGCATGAACTATTATTGTTGACATCACCCAAAGGTGAATACGTTGGGAGGCGAAATTATAAGCCCCTATCTTTCTCAGTGTCCAATTAAAACTCCATAACCATAAGTATTGCGTGAGTGTTAGCAATTGTACAAGACTATATGATAGTTGAGTATGTGGACTTGCTGAAAAGCTCTATTCTTGACTCTTTCTGATGTTATGATACATTGCAATTGCTTCAATGACTGAGATTATATTTTGCTAGTTCTTAGTGAAGTTTCTGAACCATACTCGACATTGTGAATAGATTGTTACTTGAGCATAAGAAATCATATGACAAAATCTATATATGTTGTTGTTATAAGGATGATCATGATGCCCTCATGTCCGTATTTTTTTATCGACACCTCTATCTCTAAACATGTGGACATATTTTTTGATATCGGCTTCCGCTTGGGGACAAGCGAGGTCTACGGTTGGGGGAGTTGATACGCCCATTTTGCATCATGCTTTTATATCAATATTTATTGCATTATGGGCTATTATTACACGTTATGTCACAATACTTATGGCTATTATCTCTTATTTTACAAGGTTTATCATGAAGAGGGAGAATGCCGGCAGCTGGAATTCTGGCTGGAAAAGGAGCAAATATTGGAAACCTATTCTGCATAGCTCCAAAAGTCCTGAAACTCCATGAAAGTTATTTTTGGAATTAATAAGAATTATCAAGCGAAAGAAGTACCAGAGGAGGCCCACACCCTGTCCACGAGGGTGGGGGCGCCCTCCCCCCCCCCCTACTGGGCGCGCCCACTGTCTCGTGGGCCCCCTGGTGACCCTCCGGTGCCCATCTTCTGCTATATGAAGCCTCTTACCCTGAAAAAAATCATAAGCAAGCTTACGGGACGAAACTCCGCCGCCACGAGGCGGAACCTTGGCGGAACCAATCTAGGGCTCCGGCGGAGCTGTTCTATCGGGGAAACTTCCCTCCGGGAGGGGGAAATCATCACCATCATCATCACCAATGATCCTGTCATCGGGAGGGGGTCAATCTCCATCAACAGCTTCACCAGCACCATCTCCTCTCAAAACCCTAGTTCATCTCTTGTATCCAATCTTGTATCAAAACCACAAATTGGTACCTGTGGGTTACCAGTAGTGTTGATTACTCCTTGTAGTTGATGCTAATTGGTTTACTTGGTGGAAGATCATATGTTCAGATCCTTAATGCATATTAATACTCCTCTGATCATGAACATGAATATGCTTTGTGAGTAGTCACATTTGTTCCTGAAGACATGGGTGAAGTCTTGCTATTAGTAGTCATGTGAATTTGGTATTCGTTTGATATTTTGATGAGATGTATGTTGTCTCTCCTCTAGTGGTGTTATGTGAATGTTGACTACATGACACTTCACCATTATTTGGGCCTAGAGGAAGGCATTGGGAAGTAATAAGTAGATGATGGGTTGCTAGAGTGACAGAAGCTTAAACCCTAGTTTATGTGTTGCTTCGTAAGGGGCTGATTTGGATCCACTGGTATCATGCTATGGTTAGGTTTACCTTAATACTTCTTTTGTAGTTGCGGATGCTTGCAGTATGGGTTAATCATAAGTGGGATGCTTGTTCAAGAAAGGGCAGTACCCAAGCACCGGTCCTCCCACATATCAAATTATCAAAGTACTGAATGCGAATCATATTAGCGTGATGAAAACTAGCTTGACAATAATTCCCATGTGTCCTCGGGCGCGCTTTTCTCATTACAAGAATTTGTCCAGGCTTGTCCTTTGCTACAAAAAGGATTGGGCCAACTTGTTGCACCTTATTTACTTTCATTGCTTGTTACCCGTTACAATTTATCTTATCACAAAACTATCTGTTACCTACAATTTCAGTGCTTGGAGAGAATACCTTACTGAAAACCGCTTGTCACTTCCTTCTGCTCCTCATTGGGTTCGACACTCTTACTTATTGAAGGACTATGATAGATCCCCTATACTTGTGGGTCATCAAGACACGATCACATGATGGACTCTGGGTCGTAACAACAGAAGCCTTTGGTGTTGGGTTGATACCCAAGGAAGATGCAGGCAAGAGAGCGAGGTGCCAACTTGTGCGGCATCGTGGCTGTGATATTAGGATAACAAAGGCAACCGAAGACATGGAGATCATCATATGATGGAGGTGACCCGAAGAGGAGATGATGAGGGGCTTAGTTCCACCGGGGTTTACAAGGCCGGATGTTGAGAAGTAGCGTAGCTGTGGAAAGAGCATCGGGTCAAAACTGGGCAGGCATATGCCCATGGTAGAGCAGAGCGCAAACGCTCTCATTGAGTGTGCGAAGAACACGTTTGGCATGACCGTTTTGTTGTGATGTATATGGACATGTAAGACGAAAAATAGTGCCATGAGTGGATAAAGGAGTGCGAATAACAAGGTTATCAAATTCCTTCCCGTTGTCCGTTTGGAGATGAGCAATGGTGCGATGAAAATGGGTGGCAACATAGGCATAGAAAGCATGAAGTGTGGAGGTGACGTTGGAGTTGCGGCGTAACGGAAAGGTCCAAGTGAAATGAGAGAAATCATCCAAAATCACAAGGTAATATGATAAATCCGAATTGCTAGGCACGGGAGATGTCCAAACATCATAGTGAATAACATCAAAGGGAAAAGTGGCAATTGATGAAGAAGAAGAAAATGGCAGACGAACGTGTTTTCCTACGCGACAGGCATGACAAGTATGTGCCTTTGATTTATTACATGAAAATGGAAAAGTCTGCAAAACTTTATGAAGGACATCGGCGCCGGGATGACCGAGACGAGCATGCCAGAGGGAGACGTCGGTGTGAAGGGCGGCGAGACCGCGGCTCGTCGTTGGGCCGCACAGATAGAGATCACCGGGAGAATCACATTGGTGCAGAACCTTCCGGGAGTGGGCATCCTTAACAGAAAAACCATGTTTGTCAAACTCAACTATAACAGGATGTTCACGACTAAGAGAATGAATGGAACATAAATTTTTGATTAAGGATGGAGACACAAGAACATTGTTAAGAGGTAAAGATGATGATGAGAAGGGGAGAGAAGACGTGTCGTGGTGAGTGATGGGAGCATAGAGCCATCACCAACAATGATGCGGGAGAAGAAGGGGTATGGAGAGGCATGAGAGAGGATACCGGGTGCAACCCCATATGAGCGGCAGCGCCTATGTCCATGTACCAGTCCCCGCCGCCAGAGTAGTTTCTTGGGGAAGGGGCGGCGTGGAGGGCGTCTAGGAGCGCCGGGTCATAGGCGTAGCCGGTGGGGGCGGCGCAGTAGGAGGGCGGCATGGCGGCGCCGTAGGACGCGGGCCCGCCGTACGCCGAGGAGCCACCGGGACCGAAGCCACCCGGTGCGGCCAGGAGAGCCTCGTGATAAACCAGACAAGGGATGAGGATGCCCAGAGTAGGCGCCCGTGGCAGCGGCATGGAGTAGGCATGTACCACCCCTGTCCAGGGGTTGTACCCCGTGAGCCAAGGCGGGAGCGCCGAGGCCGAGGAAGGGCGGGTGCAGCCACCTGGCGGGACTGGGAGCCCCTGTTGCGGGCCCGCCCATCGCGACCCTCCCCCCCCCCCCGTTTCTTCTGGCAGCCGCATTCCGGAGCAGCGAGCGGTTGTGGAGTCGGGGTGTGAGGTGACTGCGGGAGGGCGGTGGGACCCCCAATGGTGCCAGCGTGTAGTGCAGCAAGCGGCGCTTGCCGAGCCGCTTGACAAAGACTTTTCTCCTCCATCCGAAGGTAGGTGACGGCCTTCGTGTAGGAGGGCGTGGTGAGGGAGAGGTTGGTGGCGGACTGGCCAAGGTCGGGGTGGAGGCCACAGAGGAGGTTGGTGAGGAGGACCGAGTCGTCGATCACGATGCCGCCGTTGCGAAGCTCATCAGAGAGAACTTTCAGCTTGGTGCAGTACTCGTCGATCATGAGATCATTTTGATGCATGGTGAAAAACTCCCCTTGGAGGAACACGCGGCGCTGAAGCTGATTGTCGAGGAAGAGGTCGCAAAGCCGCGTCCAGATGGCATGCACGGACGGGTCGTGGCAGTTCACCATGTCAAAGAGCCTGCGCGAGATCGTGAGGAACATCCACTTGATGATACAAGCGTCGACAGCCAGCCACTCGTCATCGTCTTTCATGTCGCAGATGTCGACGCTCCCGTAAACATGCTCAATGAGAAGGTAGGAGCAAAAGAGGAGCACGAAGTAGGTGTCGCAAGCGTTGTAGGAGGGGGAGTCGAGCTCAAGGATGACGGGAACATGGTCTTTTATGGGGAGTTCATTGAGGCGATCGTAGGTGAAGGCGATGACGGTGGTGTAGCTACCGAGGGAGGAGTGGAATCCAACCATGATGATGGAAAACGGTGGCAGCTGGGAGATTGGGGAGGGTGTAGGGTTTGGCGGCGGTGGCTTGGAAGAAGCGGTGGTGGCGTGGGAGGGTTAGGGTTTGGTGTGGCAGCGGCGGCAGGGAGAGAGGAGGCGGCGGCGGCGTGAGACGCGGCGGCGGCCTAGGGCGGAAGCGATGGAGATCGGTAGAAAACTAATACCATGTAGAAGACTATAGGATGCAACTCAATTGTATTCATCGGAGTCTGTTACAATATATACAAGTGGTGTCTTGCGTGACAAGCCAACTAACCCCTACAATATCTCTGGGAATCAGCTATATAAGGCTAGAGATAATAGGAGAATCAGTCGGTAATAAATACAGAGATATCACGTTTCAACAGTCGACATGGCCGTCCTGCTTGGGGATGATGAGCCGGAACCCGCAGGTCCTCTTGTGTAGGATGTTGACCTCCCCTGTAGTCCACAGTGTATATACTGCACAAGTTCTGTTCAGCTCACACAGGTTCAGCTAAATTCAGTTGAGTTGCTATGGGCAATCGTCACTGGTAGCAAAAAAATTCTCACTGAAGCAAACCCAAAAATGTACGTAGAAGAACAGAACCGGAACTGGAAAAGGAGAGATGTGATGCCCTCTACTTCTGTTGCTATGGGCATGGAAATCACATATGCATGGCCTTTTCCTTGTTGCTCCCTAGCTCAGCATATGCAAGCACCATTCTTCTTTGAACAAAAATAATGCTTGCGCTTCATAAACTGATGTCGTATTTGGCGCATCTTCCTGAACTTTTCCAAACAAACAGCTTCAGAAGACAGATGTGATCTCTGAAATTAAACAGAACATTAACTTTGGGTGGGAATTTTTCACTGGTTGCTCAGAAGGGGGTTGGAAGCGAATTTTGAGAGTATGTTTGAGCTGGCATGCAAAAGTGTACAAGAATAGAGCCGTCACGTGCCCTTCACTTCCCTTCCTTCCTCACTCCTCGGCCTCATCTCTCTCCCACTCAGTCACTCACGCGCACACACACGGATCTAGCCAAAGAAAGGGAAGAGGAATTACCACTTCGGGAAAGGAAGAGGGGGATCCATGGCCGCGGGCGACGTCGCGACGGTGTTCCTGGAGATGAGCCTCGGCACCCGCCTCGCCGTTTCCTTCCCCGCCTCCTCCACCACCATCGCCGACCTCAAGCATACGTACCCCTTTATTTGAGCTGTTCTTGCTTGTAATAAAAGTCATCGTGAATTCCGACGGCCCTCAAGAACGCATCACAAGGCCATTCGCATGACCGGACTTCCGCGGTGCGAGGAAGATTGTACTTGGGCTTTTTGTTCTCCTTGTTCTGCTTATCCTTCGAGCTTTGGCTCGAAGAGCCCCTCAACAATCTCTTCATCATTTTCTCTGAAAAATTTCTGAAATTTTTAGTGACTCAAAATAAAAGTGCACCAAACTCAACAAGATTGATAGCAACTACTCCCACAAGTTCCTAGAGGCTATATCATGCATTAAAACTACTTTGGACCATATAAATTTGATATGCAAGCTCAAGAACAGGGTCACCTCAGCAGCAAAAAATTTGGAATAAATAAAGCACTAGAACAAAAACTAATTAGACCATTGGAGGAGTCACATACCAAAGAACAATCCCCCAAAACAGTTTTGTGAATGGAGCTTTGAGCAAGGAGATCGAAAATGGCAGCAGGATAAGCTAGAACACGGGTTTGAGCTGTGGGAGGATTTTTTCTGGAGGAAGACGAAGTGAGTGGGTGCTGGAATAAGTGGAGGGGGTCCACGTGGGGCCCACGAGGCAGGGGCGCGCCCTGTGCCCTCGTGGCCAAATGGTGGGCCCCCCTGATGTGTTCTCAGTGCTAGAAATTCTTAAATATTCTACAAAAAATCATACTTCATTTTCATGACATTTGGAGAACTTTTATTTTCGGGGTGTTTTTTATTGCATGGATAATTCAGAAAATAGATATAAAATACTATTTTTGCTTTATTAAATCTAAATAAAAAAAGTAGAAAGAGGGTACAGAGAGTTGTGCTTTCTAACTTCATCCATCTCATGCTCATCAAAAGGAATCCACTAACAAGGTTGATCAAGTCTTGTTAACGAACTTCTTCTAAATAACATGAAACCAGAGAATTTTTGAATAACACTAGGTTACCTCAACAGGGATATGCATGTCCCCAACAATAAGAATATCACATTTCTTTTTGACAGTAGGAAGAGGAAATTCAAAACCTCCAATAGTAATCGTTGAAATTTTTCCAATAGAATTCATACTGTGAACTTGAGATTGTTTCCTCGGAAAGTGTACCATATGCTCATTACCATTAAAATGAAAAGTGGCATTGCCTTTGTTGCAATAAATAACAGCCCCTGCAGTATTTAGAAAAGGTCTACCAAGGATGATCGACATACTGTCGTCCTCGGGAATATCAAGAATAACAAAGTCCGTTAAAATAGTAGCATTCGCAACCACAACAGGCACATCCTCACAAATACCGACAGGTATAGCGGTTGATTTATCGGTCATTTGCAAAGAGATTTTAGTAGGTTTCAACTTATTCAAATCAAGTCTATGATATAAAGAGAGAGGCATAACACTAACACTGGCTCCAACATCACATAAGGCAGTTTTAACATAGTTTCTTTTAATGGAGCATGGTATAGTTGGTACTCCTGGATCTCCTAATTTCTTTGGTATTCCACCCTTAAAGGTATAATTAGCAAGCATGGTGGAAATTTCAGCTTCCGATATCTTTCTTTTATTTGTAATAATATCTTTCATGTACTTAGCATAAGGGTTCATTTTAAGCATATCAGTCAAACGCATACGCAAAAAGATAGGTCTGATCATTTCAGCAAAGCGCTCAAAATCCTCATCATCCTTTTTCTTGGATGGCTTAGGAGGAAAAGGCATGGGTTTCTGAACCCATGGTTCTCTTTCTTTACCGTGCTTCCTAGCAATGAAGTCTCTCTTATCATAACATTGATTCTTTGATTATGGGTTATCAAGATCAACAGCAGGTTCAATTTCTACATCATTGTTATTGCTAGGCTGAGCATTAACATGAACATCATCATTAACATTATCACTAGGTTCATGTTCGTTACCAGATTGTGTTTCCGCATCAGAAATAGAAATATCATTGGGATTCCCAGACGTGTCTATAACTGATTCACTAGAAGCGTGCGGAGTCCTATTATTTTTCTTTTTCTTTTTCATAGAAGTACTAGGTGCATCAACATTAGTTCTCTAAGAATCTTTCTCAACTCTCTTAGGATGGCCCTCAGGATACAAAGGTTCCTGAGTCATTCTACCACCTCTAGTCATAACTCTAACAACATTATCATTTTTCTTATTGTTTAATTTATTGAGCGAATCATCTTGTGCTTTAAGCACTTGTTCTACTTGAGTGGTAACCATGGATGCATGTTTACTAATAAGTTTAAGGTCACCTTTAACTCTACACATATAATCACTCAAGTTTTCAATCATATAAGCATTACGTTTCAATTGTCTACCAACATAAGCATTGAAGTTTTCTTGTTTAACAATAAAATTATCAAACTCATCCAAGCATTGGCTAGCAGACTTATAACGAGGGATATCACCTTCATCAAATCTATAGAGAGAATTTACCTTTACTACCTGTGTCGAGTTATCAAGACCATGCATTTGTTCAATAGGTGGTAAATTCTTAACATCTTCAGCTTTAATACCTTTTTCTTTCATAGATTACTTTGCCTCTTGCATATCTTCAGGACTGAGAAATAGAATACCCCTTTTCTTCGGAGTTGGCTTAGGAGTTGGTTCAGGAAGTATCACATCATTATCATTACTCAAGATATTATTTAATAGCAATTCAGCTTGCTCAACAGTTCTTTCCCTGAATACACAACGAGCACAACTATCCAGGTGGTCTCTCGAAGCATCAGTTAGTCCATTATAGAAGATATCAAGTATTTCATTTTTCTTGAGAGGATGATTAGGCAAAGCATTACGTAATTAGAGAAGCCTCCCCCAAGCTTGTGGGAGACTCTCTTCTTCAATTTGCACAAAATTATATATTTCCCTTAAGGCAGCTTGTTTCTTATGAGCGGGGAAATATTTTGCAGAGAAGTAGTAAATTATATCCTGGGGACTACGCACACAACCAGGAGCAAGAGAATTAAACCATATTTTAGCATCACCCTTTAATGAGAACGGAAATAACTTAAGGATATAGTAATAAAGAAATTTTTCCTCATGAGTAAATAGGGTGGCTATATCATTCAATTTAGTAAGATGTGCCACAACACTTTCAGATTCATAGCCATAGAAAGGATCAGATTCAACCAAATTTATTAACTCAGGATCAGCAGAGAACTCATAATCCTTATCAGAAATACAGATAGATGAAGTAGCAAAAGCAGGGTCATATTTCATTCTAGCATTCAAAGACTTTTCTTTCAGCTTAGCTAACAGTTCCTTAAGATCATATCTATCTTTGCAAGCAAAAAGGTCTCTAGCAGTTTCTTCATCCATAACATAACCCTCAGGTACATCAGGCAATTCATATCTAGGGGGAGAATCTTCATCATCACTTTCATCAATATTATCAGTTTCAATAATTTCATTCTCTCTAACCCTAGCAAGTTGTTCATCAAGAAATTCACCCAACGGCACAATATATCAAGCATAGAAGTAGTTTCATCATAAGCACCATGCATAGCAGAAGTGGCATCATCAATAACATGCGACATATCAGAATCACTAGCGGGTGCAAGTGTCGCAAGTTTACTCAAAACACAAGGTGAATCAAGTGCAGAGCTAGATGGCAGTTCCTTACCTCCCCTCGTAGTTGAAGGAAAAATCTTGGTTCTTTCATCTTTCAAGTTCCTCATAGTGATCAGCAGATATAAATCCCAAGTGACTTAAAGAATAGAGTTATGCTCCCCGGCAACGGCGCCAGAAAATAGTCTTGATAACCCACAAGTATAAGGGATCGCAACAGTTTTTGAGGGTAGAGTATTCAACCATTATTTATTGATTCGACACAAGGGGAGCCAAATAATATTCTCAAGTATTAGCAGCTAAGTTGTCAATTCAACCACACCTGAAAGGCATAATATCTGCAGCAAAGTAGTATGGAGGCAACGGTAATGGTGGCAAAAGTAATAGTAGCAATTTTGTAGTAATCGTAACAGTGGCAACGGAGAAGTAACTAGGCAAAGATCAATATGTGAATGGCTCATAGGCAATGGATCAGTGATGGATAATTATGTCGGATGCAATTCCTCATGCAACAGTTATAACATAGGGTGACATAGAACTAGCTCCAGTTCATCAAAATAATGTAGGCATGTATTCCGAATATAGTCATACGTGCTTATGGAAAAGAACTTGCATGACATCTTTTGTCCTACCCTCCCGTGGCAGCGGGGTCCTATTGGAAACTAAGAGATATTAAGGCCTCCTTTTAATAGAGTACCGGAGGAAAGCATTAACACTTAGTGAATACATGAACTCCTCAAACTATGGTCATCGCCGGGAGTGGTCCCGATTATTGTCACTTCGGGGTTGCCGGATCATAAAACATAGTAGGTGACTATTGACTTGCAAGATAGGATCAAGAACTCACATATATTCATGAAAACAAAATAGGTACGTACGGATCTGAAATCATGGCACTCGAGCCCTAGTGACAACCATTAAGCATGGCAAAGTCATAGAAACATCAACCTTAGAACATAATGGATACTAGGGATCGAACCCTAACAAAACTAACTCGATTACATGGTAAATCTCATCCAACCCATCACCGTCCAGCAAGCCTACGATGGGATTACTCACGCACGGCGGTGAGCATCATGAAATTGGTGATGGAGGATGGTTGATGATGACCATGGCGATGGATACCCCTCTCCGGAGCCCCGAACGGACTCCAGATCAGCCCTCCCGAGGAAGATTAGGGCTTGGCGGCAGGACCGTATCATAAAACGTGATGAATCCTTCTCTCTGATTGTTTTCTCCCCGAAAGTGAATATATGGAGTTGGGGTTGAGGTTGGTGGAGTCCCAAGGGGCCTATGAGGCAAGGGGCGCGACCCAGGGGGTGCCCTGCACCCTCATGGACAGGGTGTGGGTGACGGTGTCCTGGCCTAGGGGGTACTCACCACGTCGTCTCCCGATCAGTTGGATTGGGCCGAGGACCCCATGGCCGTATACTCATGGGCCAGTTCGGACAACCCCTGCCGCATACAAGGAAGACTCCACAAGACTTGGCGCCCAAGACAAGGACCCTCCTAAACCCTAGGCCTCCGGTATCTTATATAAACCGAGGCCAGGCTAGTCAATAGACAATCTCATATTCATTACTACAATCTCGTGGTAGACACATGTACTATGTACTATCCCCCATATGAATACAATCAAAATCAGGACGTAGGGTATTATCTCTTCAAGAGAGCCCGAACCTGGGTAGAATCCTGTGTCCGTGTTACCATCGCTCCAAGACGCCTAGCTTAGGACCCCTACTACGAGATATGCCGGATTTGACACCGACATTGGTGCTTTCATTGAGAGCCTGCTGGGTGATCGTCACGGATCGATGGGATGATCAAGTGATATTCTTTCAGTTAGATCTGTTCCACATAAATTATATTTTTTCTGCAAATTATTGTCGCTGCCTTGGGTTATTCGTTCGCAGTGCCAGACAGAGATCAAGGACTTTTATAGCCGTGACCGGCGTCCCGCGATGCGCAAAATCCCAAGTCTCAACCTACCATGGCCACTGTGAACACGTGTAGGCGGCAGCCGAACATGGAGCAAAGTTGTGTAGCAATCATGCTCGTGCAAGCGGCAGCCAAGGAGATTCGCTTTCCCCCCTTTTTTTACTCGGCCCACTGCCTCCCAGAAGTGGCGGCCGATGTGAAACTCCAATAGGAGCACCAGGGTTTGGGTCCCGGATTGATCTCCAGTGCAATACCAAGTTCGGCAGCCGTACTCAATTCGGCCTCTAGCAACCACGCATCCATCCAGGGAAGGCTCTTGGCTTCCTTTTCCTTTTCTTTCTAAACTAAGTATTAAATCTGCGGCTGGTCGGCCATTGCTTCTATTACTATGCAAAATAGATCAGGCACTAACATATACTGGCAGTTTTTTGCTAACACGTATTTCAAGGATGATTAAAGAAAGTGGAGGCTTTGTTCTCTCCACCAGCGCATCTGGATGGAGGGATAATATGATAACTGGCCCAACGTCGCTGATCATACATGGTGGTCTGCTCTTGAATACTTGTGAGATGCCAAACTACGTTGTATCAATTGGAATATGATGTCTGACTGCTGCATCTTCCGCTGGTGTCTCATAAATTATCAGGTGTTATTCTTCCTAATAATTATGTACAATTAATTGTTTATGCAAGTATATTTCTTGTTTATTTGTACTGTCTCTTATGTACACAGATCATGGTACGACCTATATAATGGTCGAACCAATTGGGACCCGGGCCGCTCTGCGAGTTGGGACTTCGTCATGCCTTCATGATAATCGACCTCGACTACGCTCACATTGCCACTTCAGAGAGCCGTCGTCGTCCCGTTTGCGTCGACCAAACCATGGCATCGCCTCGGCCGCGTCCTTGTGCCAGCATCTCCGCACTGCCACTCCACCACACCCTGCCGATGACTCCATATTCTTTTCATTATTTATTTCACTTAAATCAATTAAGTAGAATATTTTTAAATTATTTCTTTGTTATTACTTTCGGGGTTGCACAATTTTATGTGTGCAGGTAATCAACTTTGACTGTGTCACGCAGTCACCTCGACGTCACTTTGCCGACCTATTCCACTACCTCGGTTGAACCGGGGGCTTCACCGCCTCACCACATTGGCTGAGTCGTTTCACTACTTCAAAGTGCCGAGCTCCTTGCTCGGAAACCTCGGGCTTGGGGCTGGGACCTCGGCCAGCCCGAGGACTACGTCTTCGTCCCGCCACAAGCCCGGAGCGCGTCATCAACGTCGAGCAGATTAACCAGCAAAGTCGCTCTAATGCTCAAAAATTTTCAGTTTTAAATTTTTTTCGGTTCGACCAAGCATTATACTTTTTTGGCAAAAAGTTGCTTGTGAAAAACTTCTTTGTCGAAACCTTGTTTGTGACACGCAAATTCAAATACCCTGTTTAACCGGGGCTTCCTTTATGAAGCCTTTCCTCTTGCATATGGTTATACATGTACGGCTTCATTCCTTGTTCATGTATTACGCCACAATATGCACCATATTGACTTAAGTGCTCCGCAAGCTGGGTTGCTTTGCTCCCGTGTTTACCCTTACGTTCTCGATTGTTCGGCTAGGGAGTAAAGGGAGCACCTCTGTGATTGTCACGACCGGGTCCTCTGAGCTCTGACCTCAGACTGGGTGAAGCCGAAAGCTAGCGCTCTTATTGTTTTCAATTATGGTCGGCACACAACGGAACTCATGAGTACAAAAAATCTATTGCACAAGGCTCATAGTAATAATGAGCAACCGAAGAAAGGTATCGGTGGGGGTACTATTTTCTTCGAAGATGCTTCTTACATTTCGTCAGTAATATAGCATAAGTTCCCTGAGCGCGCTTTGTCTGTTATAGCCTTATGGCCTGATTGCCTAGTTATCGAAAACATCGTTGATATTCTCGACAGGTGGAGTACATAACACTTTTCGGCCCTTGGCCGAAGAGGGAGAAGCCAACGGTCGGTTAAGACGCGTTTAAAGTTCGGGTGAACACATATATGATATAAGTACTTCGGTACATACAATCATTATACATAAAATTCTTTTACCCAAGTCACTCGGGGGCTCTTAGATTTATGTGAGCTGTTTTATAATAAGTGTTCTTCTTCTTAGTCGTTGCAAAGTCTTTTTTCTATCACTCCTTTTTTCGACGCGAGTGCGTGGTCAATAGCCGGGGAGCCTAATTTCTCTCTCAAAGCCGCTAAAGTTTGCTAAACTGGCCTAACGAGAAGTACTCCGCCTTCGGGATAGGAGGTTGAAGCCATAGGCTGACCCGCTTGAAGTCTTGAGATATGATGTGTCATGTTAAAGCACGACAGAAGCACAATTTTTTTTCTAAGACCAATTTTCTGATTGGCACCGAACAATTGATCTAGTTCGGACGTCGAGTTTTTACTAATGTTTTTTTGGTTTTCCAATCCTATGGCACTTTTCAACTATTTGTGTGTTTTCCGCACAAGTCTGGCAGTGCAACGCCGGACACCTTTAGAGATTCAGCAAAAATTCTCGGATATTTATATATATGCATCAGTTTCGAATTGTGTCTTCGGTCAATAGTTGGGTTGCCCGGCTCCTGTGCTTGCCTCCTACGTTCCGCTCTGCTCGGCTAGGTGTGCAAAGGGAGAACCACTGCGATTTTGCTTCCAGCTCGCATGATTAAGCACCTCAGTGGAGAAAGCCGAAAACTGACTATCACAATAAGCGTAAAATGGTCAGCGGTCCGATGACTGTATTAACTGATGGGTCGTTCATAACATTGGTCGAAGTGTTTACGGCTTTACCTCGGCTGTCGCCGAACACTAACCGGGGGGCTACTTGCTGGCCTCCCAACTTTGAGATCCTATGACTAAGTGAAAGTTATAAAGCCCGCATATCCGATTGCCTCGTTTCCGCTAACACAACCGCCTTCGGGCACCTAGACATCGGCTAAGGGTTGTTTTGTCATTGCGTAAACACCCTGCGTAGCATTTACAAGGGGGTAGAAGCCGACGATGGGCCACTTTCAGATTATAAACGGTCGCAACGGAAGTGAAAATTTGGGTTCATTTAGACAACAGGGTTTGGACGCTTTCCCCAAACTAAATCCTCAGTATTTTCCACCCACATTGATCGGAGCTGAGGTTTCATGATCATGCTTAGCATGACAACCCAAAGAAAGGAACCGATAGCGGGACTATTTTCTTCGGACGATGTTTCTTATGTTAAACAATAATATAACATGTCTCTCTACGTACCTTTGTTTATAAAACCGTATGACCGGATTGATGGTCGGTCAACAAAGTTTTATACAATGCGGATCCGAGCATTAATGATGTAAAGTACTTGGATACATAGAGTCATTACACATAATTTGTGATTTTACTATGGATATCGATCCTTAATTCGGCCTCCCGTGCCCGCATTAAGGCTCGGGGGCTACTAGGCTTCGGGCTTATTATTTACAAATATTAAAAGGGCACATCGATCCCCTGATCTGGTGTTGCCAACCGACCAGTGTCTCGGGGGCTACTGCATTGACAATCCAATGCAGAAAATTTAAAGCGCAATATAGTTTTCAAGGAGATTATTATCCTCAGGTTGGTCGGCCGCACCCAACCTGAGTCTCGAGGACTTTGCACACCGCGTTTCTATTCCTAAGTATGCTGTCGGGCTGGGAATTGATCCTCAGGCTGATTTTACGAATCGACCCGAGTCTCAGGGGCTACTAGGGTCAGTGGTTTGATTATTTCCTTCGGGTGCATCCCGGATATTAGGCCAACACGCACCTTGAGGGCTACTGGCTATACATCTCGGCAGAGATTACATTGCATAAATTAAATTCATAAAAATCAGCCCATGGCCGAGATGGTGCACCACCTCGGATACAGTCCGGCGTTGGTGCTCGACTACAATAGACACCCCGGAAGCAGTCCGGCATAAAGCTCGGACGCCAGTGGCTGGCTTTGTAGAGGGCATTACCGGCATTAAGCTTGGCTAAACTCCTTCAACTTTTTTGAACCAAGGTGATCTATGACACCTTGGATATAGTCCGGCGTTGGAGCTTGGACATAGTCCGGAGTTGGAGCTCGGATGCAGTTCGGTGTTGGAGCCCGGCTATAACAATACTCCTCAGATACAGTCCGGCGGTGGAGCTCGGATACATTCCGGCGTTGGAGCTTGGAAGTGGTCTGGCGTTGGTGCTAGACTGTAAGATACCTCGAATGCAGTCCGGCGTTGGAGCTCGGACATAAGAGGACACTGCCGCCTGGGGACAACTTCAAACCCAAGGCATGGCATAAAACTAACAAGGCATTGATAAAGGCCGAAAACTTAAAGGGGCTCCTCGGATACCCGACGTGTAAACTCTTCGGATTCACTTTGGCGATCCTCAAAATCGAAGATGGAAAGATTTGTTGAACCAGTTTTCAAGACCGACGACCGAAGATGAAGAACAATTTGGAAGAATCGAGGAGCGTCCCCAACTTGAAGACCGGTTCAGGGGGCTACTGACGGTGTCCTGGACTAGGGGGTACTCACCACGTCGTCTCCCGATCAGTTGGATTGGGCCGAGGACCCCCAGGGCCGTATACTCATGGGCCAGTTCGAACAACCCCTGTCGCATATAAGGAAGACTCCACAAGACTTGGCGCCCAAGACAAGGACTCTCCTAAACCCTAGGCCTCCGGTGTCTTATATAAACCGAGGCCAGGCTAGTCAATAGACAATCTCATATTCATTACTACAATCTCGTGGTAGACACCTGTACTATGTACTATCCCCCATATGAATACAATCAAAAGCAGGACGTAGGGTATTATCTCTTCAAGAGAGCCTGAACCTGGGTAAAATCATGTGTCTGTGTTACCATCGCTCCAAGACGCCTAGCTTAGGACCCCTACTACGAGATATGCCGGATTTGACACCGACAGTGGGCCCCCTGATGATGATTCTTTCGCTAGTATTTTTTATTAATTCCAAAAGGTTGCTCCGTGGATTTTCAGGTCATTCCGAAAACTTTGATTTCTGCACAAAAATAATACCATGGTAGTTCTGCTGAAAACAACGTCAGTCCGGGTTAGTTCCATCCAAATCATGCAAGTTAGAGTCCAGAATAAGAGCAAAAGTGTTTGAAAAAATAGATATATTGGAGACGTATCAATCCACAACATTGCTATAGTTAAGTCAATTCTGGTCGCTTTTAAGGCTATGTTGGGCATGGAGATTAAATTCCATAAGTGCGAGAACATCCCAATGGGTTTGGATGTGGCCGAGGGGCAGCGAGTGGCTAACATGCTCAATTTGTTCAATTGGGCCCCTCCCGATGAAATACTGGGGACTCCCAATTGCAGCCAAAAAACTTACAATCGAGAATTGGGATCCTTTTTGTGTTAAGGTTGCGGGCCGCCTTTGTCCTTGGTGAGGCAAATTCATGTCTTCGGTGCTGGACTAATCCTTACATATTGGAACCTATCCTCACTGCCCATGTTTATCATCGGGTTGTTCCTGCTAGTGGAAGGCACTACCGCGGGATAGTCCAAACACGACACTACATACCCTTCGATGAAATTGTGTGCGATGCATTAATCACAAACGGTACTGTAAGAAAACCGTCAAAAATGATGCAAACTATTTGCGATGATGGAGACATCAAACACGATTTAGATTAGAGTTGCATGTGTGATACGGGGCAAATAGTTCACTCGAATGAACTGTTTGCAGTGAACTATTTGCGATGAGCACAACAACAGAAATGGTCAGCCAGATATAGATGCGTGCGATATACAGCATACAGTTCACTTGGATGAACTTTCCGATTAGGAAACATAGCAGAAACGGTTGGGCAGATCAATGAGTGTGTGTGATATATGGCAAACAGTTCACTCTGCTAAAATGTTTGTGATGAGCGAAAACAACATACACGATAAGCCATATGAAGGTGTGTGCGATATACGACATACACTACACATGGATGAACTATTTTCTATTAGCCACGACTAACAGAAACAGCCAAACAGATCAAGGTGTGTGCGCTAGACGGACATACATTCTAATTAAAAGAAGCGTACACGATGGTAATAATGAGCGCGCACGGTTGAAGGAACAAGTCGTGTGCTAACATCGCCGGTTGTGGTGCATATGGTGCAAACACCATGTACGCATCCGAGAACATGTGCCCACTTTACACCATCCAAGAATCGTACCGTGATACATCTTCATTGCATCTATAATTTTTTATTGTTTCATGCTAATATTCTACAACTTTTATATACTTTTGGCAACATTTTATATCATTTTTTGTGACTAACATATTGATCCAGTGCCCAGTGTCAATTCCTGTTGCATGTTTTTTTGCTTCGCACAAAATTCAAATCAAACGGAGTCCAAATGCGATAAAAATTTATGGAGATTTTTTTTGAAATATATGTGATTTTTGGGAAGCCGAATCAATGCGAGACGATGCCTGAGGGGCTCACAAGCCCTAGGGGCGCGTCCTCTACCCAAGGCGTGCCTGAAAGGCTTGTGGCCACCCCAAAGGTCGGTTGGGGGTGTCCTTCGGCCTCAAGGAAGCTTATATCCGGATAAAAAACCATGTTAAAATTTCAGCCCAATCGGAGTTACAGATCTCTAGATATTTAAGAAACAGTGAAAGGCCAGAATCTGGGGTCACGAAACAGAAGAGAAATAGAGAGATAGATCCAATCTCGGAGGAGCTCCCGCCCTTCCGCCATCATGGAGGCCATGGTACAAAGGGGAAACCCTTCTCCCATCTAGGGGGAGGTTAAGGAAGAAGAAGGAGGGGGGCTCTCTCCCCCTCTCTCCCGGTGGCGCTGGAGTGTCGTTGGGGCAAGGATCGTGACGGTGATCTACACCACAACCTCGCTACTGTCAACACCAACTCACTCCCCCTGTATGCAGCGGTGTAAGACCTCCTCTCCCCGCTGTAATCTCTACTTAAACATGGTGCTCAATGCTATATATTATTATCCAATGATGTGTGGCTATCCTATGATGTTTGAGTAGATCCGTTTTGTCCTATGGGTTAATTGATGATCATGATTGGTTTGAGTTATATGTTTTATTATTGGTGCTATCTTATGGTGCTCCCCGTGTCGCGCAAGCGAGGGATCCCCGCTATAGGATGTTGCAATATTTTAATGATTCACTTATGGTGGGTGGCATTAGTGACAGAAGCACGGACCCGAGTAAGTGGGTTGTTGCATATGGGAGTAAAGAGGACTTGATATCTTATAATGCTATGGTTGGGTTTTACCTTAATGATCTTTGATAGTTGCGGATGCTTGCTAGAGTTCTAATCATAAGTGCATATGATCCAAGTAGAGAAAGTATGTTAGCTTATACCTCTCCCTGATATAAAATTGCAATAATGATTATCGGTCTAGTTATCGATTGCCTAGGGACAAATAACTTGCTTGTGACAAAAAGCTCTCTACTAAAGCTAACCTAATTATTTCTTTATCTAAACAGCCCCTATCTTTTATTTACGTGCTCTTTATTATCTTGCAAACCTATCCCTTTTCACCTACAAAGTACTTCTAATTTCATACTTGTTCTAGGTAAAGCGAACATTAATTGCGTGTAGAGTTGTCTCGGTGGTCGATAGAACTTGAGAGAATATAAATTCTACCTTTAGCTCCTCGTTGGATTCGACACTCTTACTTATCGAAAGTGGCTACAATTGATCTCCTGTACTTGTGGGTTATCATACCGCACTTTGAAATATGAACTGTCAATAAATTTTGAGCTTGTTTCTCGTCACATTCCCAATTACTGTTTACGCCGATCAAAACTTGTTCACATCGATCAAAACCTAAACGGTTTCCCACTTAGCAGCGTTTGACGCTGGCGGAGGCAGGCGGAGTTTTTCTCTTTTTTTTTGACCGTGAATAGTAGGAAAGACTCCTACTGTGTTAATATATTAATAAATATGGGGGGGACTGTACAAATGGGTATTTACATGGGGTAGGTCTCAGCCACTTTGTGGCAAGAGAAGAAAAGTCTACTTTTAAAGTGCTATCAAAGAGAGTTTACAATATTAAGCACCAAAGGCTTATGTGCCTCTTTCACCCTGTATTGTAAAATCCCAAAGTCTCTCTTGAATCTCCCAAGCCAAGACTGAAAGGAGGGTGGTATAGCTCTGAAGTGGTGATTGTTCCTCTCCTTCCAAATGCTCCAAGCCGCCACAATGAACATTTCCAGGAACAAAGGTGACGGGTGTGTATTCTTCTGGTCTTGAATAGCTTGGATCCTGCCAGGGAATGGATCCCAAATGATGTCAAGCTTACTCCAGCACCGCTTGCTGAAAACACAAGTGAAAATCATGTGTTCAACAGTTTCTTCAATGCTGTGGACACAAAGCAAGCAGTTGTGATCATCCCCGATGTTATAATGCCTTCGCTTAAGCATATTGCGCGTGTTTTAAGTCGATCTTGGAACAGCAACCACGCAAACACCTTAAGCTTCATGGTGCATTTTGATTTCCATATCCAGCCAAAGATTTGATGGGAGTGTAGATCCTTGAAGAAAAAACGATAGGAGTCCGTTGACTTGAAGTTTGTTTTGCCCCACGCGTAGTGCCACAAATCAGAGGTTGCCGTTGATGGCTGGAGCTCGGCAGCAACCGCCTGTAGTTGTCTGACCTCGTCATGCACTTGAGGTGACAACGGAAGGTGGAACACTTCATGCAGTGGTGTGATCCCCAAGAAATACTTGACCGAGGCATCCTCGTTTAAGGAGTGAGAGAAAGCCCGCGGGTGAGAGTCTAGCAGAATCTGATCAGCCCAGAGATCTTTCCAAAATAAGGCAGTGGTGCCACAGACAACGTTAATGCTTGAGATTCCCCTAAACTTAGGAGAGAGTTTGAGGATGTCACGCCACCAAAAGGAGCCAGCTGGGTCAGTAGCATGAGGTGTCTTCTCTGTGTAATAAGAGTCACAAGTTAATTGGACCCAGGGGATGTCCATCTTATTATAGAATTTGTGCAAAAATTTGAGGAGCAAAGCTTCATTTTGGACCCGCAAGTTGAGAACACCAAGGCCACCTTTGTTTTTGGTCTACACACCATATCCCAAGCAGCAAGAGAGTTGCATTTGTCACCTTGCTCAATTTTTTTGATCCACAAGCATCTTCTTCTGATTTTATCAAGCATTTCGATAAGTTTTTTTTTGAAAGATCCAGCATCGCTGGCATTTCATTGATAATAGCAGAAAGCAGCGGAAAACAACAAGGTGGTGAAGGTCCTAGGACCAGATCCGAAGATCAAAGAAAGAGAAAAGAAAAGAAAAAGAAACAGCAGCCCTAATAGCTGCAGCACAACACTCCATACAATCCATACTAGGCAGCGCAGCTCCGACTCCGACGAAGAAACTACTGAGGAAACAGGCAGGGGTGGCGTCACGGATGATCACCGAACGAGCCATCTGTCACGCGTCATCGTATACCCCCCCCCCCCACCGCGGCTTCGACTTCACAACAACAGGCGGTCGAGGCACACCCACGGACACGCCGGAGAAGAAGAGCCGACTACCACGACCAAGGCCACGCCTCCGACATTGCTCACCGCCGTCATCGTTGCCACAGAAGCCACCGTGCACGTCCAGCCGCAGGAAGCACTAATGGGATCAAGGTCTTCAAGACGGCGCCCTAAAGAGGGGAACGACGTTGAAGACGACGCCACCGCCCGACCCTACAGCAGGATCTAGGCTTTCACCCGAAGAACTTGAACCGGGAGTAGAGGCTGTGAAGATTCCCGACGATGCCTCCAAGGAGGATAGCGACGCCCACGAGCGTCGTCGTCGCCGGCCGGCTAGCACCAGCCAGGCTACTCGCCCGGGGCAGCCACTCCCACACAGCCGGCCGAGGCCGACCCGTACCTCCACTGGACCGTGCACCCCCCACTCAGCGAGCGCGCCAACGCTGTGCAGGGCCACCAGCAAGCCTCCTCGTCGACGGGTCTGCAGAGAACCAGATCTGATCCTGCACCCCGCGTCCACAGACCTGCCAGATCCAGGTCCCCCGCCGAACCACCAGACGCAGCCGCCCAGCCGAGCAGCCACGCCGCGCACACCACGGCGACCACCGTCACCCAGCCGAGCCGCTGCGGTCACCACGCGCGCCCGCGCCCGTGAACCGGCCACGGCCACCACGCGCTGCGCCGCGCCAGATCCCCGCGCTCGCGAGCGACCGCGGCCAGCCCGCGCCGCCCCTCGCCAGATCCGCGCGCCCCGAGGCCCCGAGCGCCTCCGTGCGCGTCCTCGGCGGCCAGAAGCGCCGCCCCGAGCGTGCGCCGCCGCTCGAGCTCCCCCCGATGCCACCGGCCCGTGCCAGCCAGCCTCGGGCGGAGGAGGAAGAGGGCCCCGTCGCCGCCGAGCCGCGCGGGCTTCGCCCGGCGACCTCCGCCGGCAGCGGCGAGGGGAGGAGGGGAGGGTGGGTGGGTGCTGGCGGCGGCTAGGGTTTGCTCCCGAGCCGCTCGCGGGAGCGACACGGGAGCTCTCCTGGTACTCCTAGTACACACTCAGCATTTCGATAAGTAAACTTTCCGATCTATTCATAATCAATAATGGTAGTACATGACTAGAGGTAAAAATTACAACCAGGTCCATGAACCATGTAGTGACACGCCGGCGACTACAAACACTAGAGCGAGCCAAGGGCGCACCGCCATCATCGCCCCTCCCTCACCGGAGCCGAGCAGACCTTGTTGTAGTATACGGTCGGGAGTATGTGTTTAGCGAGTTTTGTTTTACTACTAGTGAGAATTGCTAGGACTGATTACTACTTCCTCCGTCCCATAATATAAGAGCGTTTTCGATACTGCACGAAGTAAACTCTTGTGATGTGGCGTCCTCGTCGGTCTTGTGGAAAGCAAGGTTGGGGCATGGTGAGCTAAAGATCGTCAACTCCATGCATGCTCACTGGCATGTCTGAAGCTGGCTGGTGCAGAGTGCACCCAGGACAGTAGTCAGTAGTTGTTGATGACGTGCGCCACATGAAGGGCCCCAAGGTGTATTCGGTTCCGGCTTTCTCTGTTGCCGTGGACTCGCTGACTCGGACCAATGCGGAGGTGGAGCTGGGTGTCGACGGCCCTCGTCAAGGTAATCAATCCTTTTGTACTGACTGATCCGTTGCTGGGTGTAGAAAACTGCACAATTGTCAGGCCTATGCTGACAGTCATACTGTACACAGTAGTACCTTTCATTTGTCATGTGGTGGAGGCGATAATTCAGCGTTGATTCTTGATAGGTTCATACTTCATACCAAGAAGGAAACTAATGTATTGCGATGAGTGTCTGTGTTCTTGATGCATTGCTGTGTATGCCTGACGACATTGATCAATCGGTTGTGCTCCTCTGTAAGTGATGGCCAACTGGTTGCAGGTGGCGCGCACCAGAATGTTTGATCAAGACTAGATGAGATGGCGTCGCCGGAGCACCTAGATCTGACCATACATGTGGAGTCTGAAACCAGTTGAGTTCACTGCTGTCCCCGAGACTTCGTTTGTGCTGTAAGTTCAGTTAAACATTCAGTTTTTAGAACAAATTCAGTTTCAGCTAGTAAATATTCAGAATTTTAGAACAAACAGAAAGACAAACAAGAACATACATGCATGCTCCTATTTATGGATGGCTTTCTTTGCTTTGGTGAGCTTTGGGTGATACTCTAGTTACAAACGCCAGAAGCATAATGTGCATATTTTCTCAAAGTAGCAAGTGACTGAATGTGGGATCAAAAGTAGAAGAACAGAACATGAACTGGAAAAGGAGAGATGTGATGTCCTCTACTTCTGTTGCTATGGGCATGGAAATCACATATGCATGGCCTTTTTCCCTGTTGCTCCCTAGCTCAGCATATGCAAGCACCATTCTTCTTTGAACAAAAAAATAATAATGTTTGCGCTTTGTAAACTGATTTCGTATGTGGCGCATCTTCCTAAACTTTTACAAACAAACAGCTTCAGAAGACAGATACGATCTCTGAAATTAAACAAAAGTTTTACTTTGGGTAGAAAGTTTTCACTAGTTGAACAGAAGGGGGTTCTGAAGCGAATTTTGAGAGCATGCTTGAGCTGAATGCAAAGTGTACAAGAACAGAGCCGCTCACGTGCCCATCCCTTCCCTCCCCTCCCTTCCTCACTCCTCGGCCTCCTCTCTCTCCCACTCACTCACGCGCGCGCACACGGAGCTAGCCAAAGGAAGGGGAGAGGAATTGCCATTTCGGGAAGTAAAAGGGGAACCGATGGCCGCCGGCGACGTCGCGACGGTGTTCCTCGAGATGAGCCTCGGCACCCGCCTCGCCGTCTCCTTCCCCGCGTCGTCCACCACCGTCGCCGATCTCAAGCGTACGTACCATTTTCTTTGAGCTGTTCTTGCTTGTCTACCTGGCTGGCTGCTTGGCCGGCTTCAAGCTACGACGAATGAACCAATCCTCCTGCCTCTAGAACAGATCTTGGCATTTTAATTCTTTCTCTTGGTTGCAATTGCAAATCGAGTCGAATCAATTCGGCCTGAGCTGACAAAACCCCAATCCTCTTCTTCTTCTTTCTTGCGGCGAAAAACCCCAATCTTCAATTAATGTTCTTTTTCGGGTGTGGATTGGTTTGTACCAGGCATAGTGAGCCACGAGCACGCCGCATCTTTTCCCCACCTTGGCCAGATCGCCGTCCAATCCATCAAGGTATGCTTGCATCACTGTCCAATTCATCATGGAATTCGTCCGATCCATGAATTTTAACATGGCCGCTCCGCTGATCAATGTTGCTGCTCTGCTGCTGCCTTGAGCAGGTCGACCAGGGAGGCTCGTGGTTCCACCTCGCCGACTCCATGGCCATCCGGGATACTTTCCGGTTCCAAGGGATCAACGAACGCTGGCACCTGCAGGTAGACGCATCTCTGCAAGTTGACCAAGAGATGGTCACCCAGGGGCACAGCGGCGGCGCAAACTCTGCAAATCACTCTGCACCTGCGCCTGGTCGTCGTCATGGATACGAGGGGTCGTCGAGCAGGAGGTGCCGCAAGGCATCAAGCTCTGATGAGATGCTGCCTGATCAGGTTGAAGATGAAGTTGAAGTTGAAGCTGAAGCTCAAGTCAAGCAACCATTGCCAGCCAAGGGCGAAAGAAGCAGCGACGGGGCAGTAAAAGACACAGAACAGGGGGCATGGGGGAGAAGGCTGCGGCCGAGGACTCAAGTTACTAAAACACCAATTACTTTGTCAAGCAGCAGCAGCAGCAGCAGCTCAGACTCGGAGGAAACGGACACCAACACCGTCGGCGGCAGCTCCGAGTCGGAGGAAATGGACATCAACACCGTCGACGCGCCGGCGCCGCACACGCCGACGCCGCAGTTCGTCGTCGAGCTCAAGAAATGCCACTTTGTGAAGCAGAATGGGCAGTACCTGGTGAGAGCGTCTCTTCACTCTACTCGATCACATGCGCGCGCACTTTCCTTCTTCTAACAAACTCCTTCCGCCTCCGCCTCCGACGCAGAACGTGCCGATGGAGTTCGGCGTTGTGCACCGGTACACCGAGAAGAAGAAGGTGCTGCTGCGGATGGGGGGCGAGTCGTGGGCCGTCAACCTCAAGCACGGCCTCACGCCCACCGGCAGGCCCCGCACGTCCCTCCGGTACGGGTGGGACCAGTTCCGCGTCGACAACCGCCTCCGCGCGGGCGAGACCTGCTTCTTCCGAGCCCTCCCCGGGGACGACGGCGGCGACCACCATGTGCTCAAGGTGGAGGTGCGCAGGCTAGACGGCAGCTACGCAACCTGATGTGCCTCCATTGATTCGTTGCCATCTCAAGGACCTCCGGAACTAGAATGCAATGCACATTGCATCGTCGTAGTAGCTCAAGATTAATATGGTCATTGCTCCTTCTACTTGTGTTTCGCTTGGATGTTTTTTTTTTTTTTTTAGAAAAGGAGGATGACCCCCGGCCTCTGCATCTGGGAGATGCATACGGCCACTTTATTGATTATTCTCGATAACCATACAAAGTATTACAACAATGTGTCTGAATCCATCATCTTGGCAACATGTGCCGCTACTCCTATCCAATATGATGAGGGGGTGCTAGCTGGGCCACTACCCAAACCACTCACCTAAGCCTAACATCAAAAGCCGGAAGCCGAAACTCATTCGGTAACCCCAGCCGAGCCACATACTGGGTCTGGGGCGCAATCCGGTCAGACGCACTCGTGTGTCGTCGCCGCCATCTTCCACAGGTCCGTCTTCAGATCAAATTGAGGCTTCTACCTTGTCTGGCCAGTCTGCCATCGACGTCCCCATGACGCCAGACAGCTTCCTCCTCCTGCACGAGTCCATCTCCGCGCATCAGATGCCGAGTCTCCACAGCACCATGCCGCCGAGATCCGCCATCATCAATGTGAAAGATGAAGCACCGCTCCACCAACGTCGCCGTCCTCTAGACAGCGCCACCACCTTGCAGAGCGGAAAGATACAATGGCGATGGAAAGCAAGAGCTAGGACGAGGAGGGTACCACCGCCGCCACCCCCCGCACCCCAACAGCGCCCACCGACCACCAAGCTCCCTAAACGGCGCCTTCAAGAAGGATACGACGCCGATGGCGCCGCCGCCGCCCAACAAAGTTGGAGCTTTCGCCCGGGAGAACTAGGGGAAGGGGGAGTGGGGGGATCAGACCTGTCAGACGCCTCCAAGGAGGGACACGGCGCCCTCAGGCGTCGCCGTCGACGCAGCCGAGCATGGTCGGCCATGGCTTTCGCCCGGACTGGATTCCCCACCACTAGCACCACCAGCGCCGGCGTCCCATGGAACACGGGCGGGCCGGATGGGGGAGAACACGCCGTACAGGGAGGAGGGGCGCCAGATCTGGCGCCGTCGCCCTCGTCCTCCGAGATTCCGCCGCCCGCGCGACCAAGAACGCCGGAACCAAACGCCCGCACCACCGCCCGCCGCTAAGCCGGTGGTGCCTCACCAGAGGGGCCGCCGCCCCAGATCCGAACGCCCCCGCGGAAGCAGAGCAGCAACTTGCCCCGCCGCCACCTTCCTTGGCGGCGCCCCGGACTTGCCCGGAGACCGCCTCTGGCGGCGGCGAGGAGAGGTGGGGTGGAGTAGGGCTGGTCGCTTGGATGTGCATGCTACTTTCTATCAACTTTTCTATTTCCCTAATTGTTAGATTCGTATGACAATCTGTTGTGCTGGCTACCTGTAGGTGGAACCTAAAAATGTATTGTGCTAACTTGCTAGCTTCTATGCACGGAACCTGAAGAATGTGTTGTGCTATTATAGAATGCTTTGTGACAATGCATTGTGATAGCTTCAATGTGTATCTAGAATATGAAGATGTGATCTCACCTTCTGTCTCTCTATCATGTCTATGTCATTTTCTTCTTATCTTTTTTGAAAGGGCCATTTCTAGCTTTCATGTCATTAGCAGGAAACTGTTGTAGTTCACGAACCAGGAAGTTGCTCTCCGTGAAGGTGAATAGTTCACCAACAGGGGGGGTATAAATGGTGTATGCACACCTTTGCATTTGTGCATGCCTAAAAACGGGAGGAATTTTTAATTTTGGCAACAAAATGCGGAGGATTGAGTGTTGCTTTGTGCAAAATGAGGAAGAATTCAACCTAGGATGATAAAATTACATATGAACATTTCACAAATCACAACCCATATGCCCATCCCTTGATGAATTCAAACCTAGCCATTAGAAATTTTGACATGACATATGTTTTTTCAAAATAACACACTTCATTAATTGCAAATAACTGTTACATCATCTATAAGAAGAGGTACAATATCCTCCAATGTCTCCTGAAACCAATCACTAGTTGTGGAAAATTTAGCTAATCTAACAAGTTCATGGGCAACCTTATTCGCTTCTCTATAACGATGTTCAAAACTAGTGAGAGGAAAATCACAAGCCAGAAAATAACAATCCTCAAAAACTGTCCTTGCCGTTCCTGCAGACCATCCACCATTCTTCACTGTATCAATGACATCAGTATTATCAGAGTTAATAACAAGCCGATTGCAACCCGCTCTTTGTGCAAGAGACAAGCCAAACCCTAGAGCCCAAGCTTCTGCTGTGAGAACATCAACGCACCAATCAATCTTTCAGTTTCCACCTATGTTTAACTTTGGACTTTTGAATCGCATAGCAATTGGCTCATAAGTAAAAAAAAAGACTGAAGTGCATAATTGACATCTCAAAGAGATTTGTGTTTGCACCGGCCTCCCAATCGTGTGTGGGACGTCGCACGCGAGCGCGGCTGAACCCACAACTTGACAATGGCCCAGGGTGCCCCTGTGGGCACCCGTCATGGACCCCTGAGGCACATCATCAGGGGTACGCCGCCCGAACAGATCAGATGGCACAGAGAGCCCCTGAGAGGCACCCGTGGCACACCACCGAACAATGTACGACGCGGAGAGCCCCAAGGAGGCACCCGCGGCCCACCATCACACAATGGACTGCACGAAGGGCACTCTTGCCAGCGGACGCCCTCAGGAGGCGGGTACTCCAGCATCCTTTGTAGGAGTAATGAGCAATACAAAATTGCCTAACAAAGACTAAGCTTGTGTTGCACAAACACTAGGAGAGACGCTAGTTATATTGCACTTGTGGGCACGATTTGCTACTTGGCACCAACCTATACATGCAAGCATAACGTTTCCTTTCCAAATATCCTATGTATATCTTTTGATGCTCACTCTTTGCTTATAAGCTTTGATCTTTCTTTTTTCTTGTTTTTTTTCACTTTCTCATCCTTTCCACTATTCTTATTGAGTCTCAACCAAGGCAAGTATCATAAGATATGCACATGAGTAAGCTATCACACCAATGATGTTATCGCTATCACTAAGGTGCTCAAATTTTCACGAAGCCCGGCAATACTTGAATAGCTAGTCTCAATAGGTATGAAGATGTACACAAAGAACGGTGGGGCTATCAAAGTTAATGGCAAGGAAGGAAACGAGTGTGATGGGATGGATACCTTCATCACACTTAACCTTTCACGTAGTCGAGGGTAACCAGCCTTGCTTCTGGTTATTGGAGTCAAATGATGGATAGTCATCATCGATGTCGAGATTCATTGTTTTATGTAGTCGATGGAGAGCTACAATCTTCCCTTGGTGGTTTTTTATATAGATGGTACCCAATGGTCACTCTGGGGAAGCGTTGGTGATGAATTGGTGACACAAGTGTGATGGTGGGTGGAGGGGTTCCAGTGTCGATGAAAAACCTCCAAATTTGTTTTGTCAAATGATGTGGATACCTATGCAAGAGCCTCGGGCACATTGATATATTCAAACGAGCCCAAGAACGCTCAAATCGGTAGTGCAGATGAAGAAGTTATGGCCAAAACGGTGAATCAGCCGAGGCTGGAATTATCAGGCGCAGTAGTACTGGCCCTGCAGTGAAATTGAAGTACCATTCCCCATGGATTCTACACCAACACCCCAATCTCCAGATGGGCCAATGATTAGAGCACGTGCAAGCGCCATACAAGAAGAGTTTAAGTCGCTCCTCTTTGAACTAGCGTCCACTTGACTTGAGACATGACTACTACCTAAAGCGAAGACCTTGTGCATACTCAAGTACTCCGTTCCAAATTACTCGTCGTGCTTTTATTTAAATTTGAACTAAAACCATGACGAGTAATTCGGAACGGAGGGAGTACACGGAAAAGACCATGGAGAAGCTAGGGAGCAAGGCCAAGCCATGGAGGAAGAGGAATACCGAGAGGAAGAAGAGAAGGAGCCAAGTCTTGAAGCAGGCAGTACTATCGACCCTCCGAGCGGTACTACCACCCTTGCCGCAAGCAGTATTGTCGCCCCCCTGTCCCATACTACTTGCCTCGGCGCCATCGAAACTTCCACGCCTTCTACCACTCCACTACCGTCCGACCACTAGAACCTCTGACTTGGAAGCGACACTTCACTAGCGCTGGCAAGGAACTACCACATATCCTTGAATTAGCAGTACTTACGGCCCTAACACCGGTACTACTGGCCGACGGCTCCAACGCGAACAACTGCCATGTGGTCGTTACTATCGGCCCTGACCACGGTAGTACTGCCCAGCGGTACTACCTCCATCATCCCGGTACTACCGGCATGCCTGTGCGTAGAGTGTAGGGCCACGACCCTTGTATTCCTCTCTCGCCCCCTAGACTATAAGTTCTCCTCTCCTAGCTCAGGAATAGGGTTAGCAAAGCATATTAGACTAAATTGAGAGATCTTTGCTCCATGTACCTCCTAGAGGAACAAGACCTTCATCTTGGGAGAAGGATCTCTCAATATCACAAGACCTGCATCTTGGGAGAAGGATCTCATCATAGATCATCAAGCCCTCGTCTCTCTTTGGGATTTGGTAAGAACCCTACCTTGTTACTTGTTTCCCTTTGTTGAGTGCCAGCGGATGGAAGCTTGTTGGTGGCCAGCGATCTCCTTGTGCCTGAGTAATCAGTAGAACTGTAGTGTTCCAAGCTCAAAAAAAAGGATAGCCCTGCCGCTGCCGTCCGAGTGCCCCTTTTTTAGAGATTGGGAAAGAATGAGTCAATTGTGTGGCAAAAATTTTGTCGCACACACAACATTGTTCTCTTTTTTTAACATTCAAATCCCTCATTATTCATTGGTCACAATAGTTACATCACTGATAATAGCCGCAGGGGGCTCATCTAACCAAGTTTCAAGATTGGAAAATCTAGCTAATTCATGGGCTATTAGATTAGCTTCTCTAGGGCAATGTTCATAGATTACATGAGAAAAACTCGGGACATGTGATAACAGTCTTCAAAGACAGCTGCCGCAAGACCAGCAAACGGACCTCCTTCATGCATAGTTGTGATTACATCGGCATTATCAGAGTTGATATCATTCGCTTACCCCGACTGATTGAGGTAGATTCAAACCAAATCGCAACGCCATAGGTTCTGCCATAAAAGCATCCACACAAACATCAAGCTTCTCATTCATCGTTGCTATGAAGGTACCTCTATCATCTCTCAGAATTGCACCAATTGCACCTTGAAGAAAATCAGAGTCGAAAGCGGCTTCAGCATTCAATTTCACATATCCCTTGATCGGTTTAGACCACCCACCTCACTTCGGTTTTGCCTCAGGAGAGTAAGCAACCTGAAAGTTTGGACAGCATTGTTCTTTGTGTGGCCTTTTTGCATCGTCGGATCATCCAGAGATATAAATTTTATTCAAACAATGCCTATGTATCGATACCAAAATCCGTTGATCGCAACAAATGCTAGTACCACACTAGTCAGGGTCATCAAATCAAAATTATTCAAGCAACGTCTATACCAAGATCATTTCATAAAATTGCACGCTATACTTACAGTCAGGGATCCAACCTAAATTACCAGAGCTAGAATTACAACTATCCCAACTGCTCAGGAACAAACCGTGGATCCTACACATACGGCGAGCGGTGTCGCCTGGCAAGACAAACACCCGACAACCGAACAGAGCCTACACAGAGCGACGAACCTCATCAAATCAAGCGAGTAGCACGTAGGCCAGGGATCCACAAGTTTTTCACAGAACGGAAATGGCAGACATCTTACTGGCTATAATCTCGGCTCTCGGATCTCCTGGAGCGAGCATGGTCACCGTGGCGGGAACGGCTGCTGCCGCCGTGATGCCTCTGCTCCCGATGAGATCGACGGCGAGGGCTGGGGCCGGCTTCGGTGGAGGTTCCTCCTCTTCTGAAACTGCCATCCTCCGTGCCAGGAGACACCTCTCCCGGCTCTCGGCTCTTCCTCCGCTTGCGATGACCGCCACCGTCGTATTCGGCTGGGCTTCTGTGCCTGCTGTGGCTGCTGGTATCTCCAGCCTCTCGGCTTTTCCTTCGCTTGTGGCGATCGGCGTCGTCTTCGGTTGGGCTTCTCCGCCTACTATGGCTCCTCCTGATATCCCCAGGCTCTCGGCTTCTTCTTCGCTTGCGGTGATGACCGCCGTCGTCTTCGGCTGGGCTTACATGCCTATCATAGCTGCTGATATCGCCCTGCTCTCGGTGGCCTTTTTGCTTGTGATGGTCGCCGCCGTCTCCAGTTGGGCTTCTCTGCCTGCTGTAGGTGCTTGCCTCCCTAGATGACCTTATCCTCCTTTGCGTATCTTCCCTGTGGTCATGGCTGCTTTTGCGCCTGCGCGGGCTGCCTTCGTCTTCAGTTGGACTTCTCTGCCTTCTGTAGGTGCCATCAGCCCTGTCCTTGGATATTCTCCTAGGAGATGGCGACTCTTCCCTGTCAACATTGCCTCCTTTTCGTCTAGGTGGTGGGGGAACCTGTGATGGTGGGGATTGACAGCGTTATTTCACTCCATGGCAGTAAGCAGGCATGGTATAACTAAACCATACCCCAACTACAGCACACATGAATGTAAATGTAAGGCATCTCATAGGACAGCGGAATGAATAAAAATCCAGTCTGTTTTGTGAGGACACACAAATGCAATGGTTAACTTTCCAGTTTTCCTCCATGTCCTCATGTGGGTTCAATAATGACAACAATGAGTGAATATGTGGGCTAAAAGTACATACAAGAAGTATTACTCCTTTCTTCTTAATCTTTCAAGATAATAACAGTTTTACTCTCTCTTTGTAATTTTTATGCGTAAATGTTTTCTCTGGAAATATCATGAATTTGCTCTTTGCATCTTTTACCATTTAAAGATTAAATAAATTGACATGTCCACATTTCTAATAAGGTTAATATTGGAACATTTTAGTGGTAATACCTCGCATATTTAAACAACATCCCCCTTTGGCAGTACAAGGTAAAGAGTGGCAAAGTAAATAAAAAATACCTCAAAACGTGTCATATACCGCCCCTCAGGCGGCGGTTGGATCCCGAGCTTTTTGAGTTCATCATGAGGAATAGGCCGCCTGCATTTTATAGAAGTGCACATTGTTACTACATGCCTTAAAACTCCAAAGTGCAATTCATCAAAGTGCCACGGCTCTTCTAGCAAGAAATATTGAAATATAATAGATGCTTGGGTTCATACAAGGGAGCACGAAATGGCCTCTCTCGACCTCCAAATCGAAGCTGGCCAGACTCTTTCTTCCCTCCAAGTCCTCCTCCTATAAAAAGGCCATTCAAAGTAGCATGAAGATCATCTCAAGTATTCTGCCTTCTATATTATACTTCAGCAGGGTCACATACCTAGCCTCCTTGGTATCCATCCAGGCATAAGTTGCTGCCTATAGTAGTCTACGATCACTTCATTGCCATCAATAATTGAGTGGTGTGCATCCTGGAATAGTTTTCCTTTAGATTTCATATATACCTAGAATACAGTGGTAGCAAACAAACAGGCAAGGGAACTTGAAAACACTATGCAGACAATACCTCATAGGCACGGCGCATCTCTTTGTCTGTTTCATACTCTACAAATGCATAACCGCGGGAAGCACCAGTAACTGCAAATAAGTAGTATGATCAATACAAACTAAAGCCACTCGATGAAGAAATGCTGTTTTCTGTCTACTGGCAAGAACAGCCGGAACAACGCTGCGACATTAGCTAGTTGATCTGAAAAAACTGGAAATTCACGCTACATTTTTAAGATTATTAACAATATAAAACTCCCCATTCATTCTTTTGAGAAAGTAGCGCATTGTTCAACTATGTGCTCGCTGCGATTTCAATCGGGATGAAGTGTACTGATGCTATTTTCACTGGAACAGTAACGTGCTCTGCAAAAGCAAGGTTCGCTCTCGACTAACACTGAAAAAAAATCGTGGAACAAAATGCTCGACTCACCAATATCCCGCACCAGCCGCATGCTCTTCACTTTCCCGTACCTTCCCATGGCCTGCTCGACACAGGGAACAGACGGAACAACAGCTCCGACCATCAGACATGAGGTGACAGCATCAAACCCAACACACCGGCAAAAGAGACGCGCACCTTCCGGACCGTCTCGTCGTCGGTGAGGCGGGAGAGGTGCCCGACGAAGACCGTGCAGTAGGGGTCGCCGGCGGCCTTGGGGTCCCCGAACGGATCATCTGGAGATAGAGGGGAACAGGGGGGAAAACAGATACAGAGTGAGTGAGCCGCGCGGCGTTGATGCGCGAATGGGAGAAGAGCGGGACGGGGGGAGGGGAGGGGGACGGAGAGGACGCACAGAGGCCGGCGGTGGAGCAGAGGAGGGCGCGGAGGACGGCGTTGTCGTGGGGGGCGACGTCCGTGCCGTCGATGCTGCCCGCCTGGATCGGGTGGTACTTGTCCGCGTAGAACACCGCGCCCGCGCTCCCGCCGACGCCGACTCTCATCTCGCCGCCGCCGACCACTACCTGCCGACCAACCTGCGCCGCCTCGCCGCCGCCGGTGGGAGAGATGGAGGGAGCTGGGGCCGCGGCTGCGCAGGAGGTGGGCAGGGGAAGAGATGGGCCGGACCGGCAGGCTGGCTCGGTCGGTGTAGCGGTGTGGCAACCAGACCAAGTAGGCAGTAGGCCACCAGTTCGAACTCCAAACGAACTTCTTATTTTGGCGAGTTGTACATAGAGATGTTCTTCTTGCCATACTACAAGCTCTGGTGAATAGTAAAATCAAAAAAGATTTGAAAACAAATTTTAAAAAAATTCTAAAATTTTGTTGTGACAAAGATTGACAAATGGTGTCAATGCTTGCAAAGTTTCATCATGAAATGACATATGTAGAAGCCATGGCAAAAAAAAAATGATGCACCGAAAATATCATTTCCAAAAGCATTTTTGAGTGATGATTTTGTCTTTTTTTCCACGACTTCTACAAATGTCATTTAACGCTGTAATTTTACAAGCACTCAAAATATTTCTCAATATTTGTCACAAAAAAGCAGATTTTTTTGAAATTTTTTTCCTGATTTTATTGTTCATCCCGTGAGCTTGGGAAAAGAGTACTTTCACTTAAATTCGTACAACTTACGTTGTATTGCACTATCATCTCACCAGACACCGGCATTACAACCCATCACAGGTGCACGGATAAATTCAATCCATCTACACGAGATCGATACAAAAGCATAAAATTCTCCGCAATTTCTGCGGAAAATTGCCTACCCAAGAGGCCAACAAGCAGTAGTGGTACCAAGTCTCACATAATTTTGATCAGGCAAGCAGGTAATAAAAATGGACAATAATGTTACCATTCCTCACATCTCACACCAACTTCGAGTTCAGGAGATTATACAAATCAATGGGCGTCAGCTCAAAATCACAATGGCAAACCCAGAAACATCAAGCCACGGACCAACTACAACCTTCCCAAGTTCCCATGTTACAGCATATATACGACCCAGAACACAGCTTATTAAGGTGATCGCCAACGAATGCAGCAAGAGCACATCACTCGGCAGAACCACAGCCCCGTTCTTGAACTCAGCAAAGCGACACGGTACTCTCGGTAAAAGCAAAACAACGCACACGCCAGGACATGCGTCTTAGCACTTTTTTTTTTACATACATCCTTGTTGAACTGGGTAGGTCAGGCTTCTGAAGTCGTTGTGTTAGGAGCAGCGGCTGGTGGAGCTTGAGGTTTCTGCTGAAGAAGGGGCGAGAGCGCCTTGACGACGATGCTCATGCTGGGTCTGAACTCCGACTCGTACTGCACGCAGAGGGCTGCCACCGCTGCAAGCTGCATTCAACACAAGGAAAAAACATTTAGTGTTCAAATTTGTTTCAAGCTGTTTCTTAGCTAGTGACCGTGTAAGAGAGGGAGTGCGCAACAAAGATACGAGGGAAGAAGAGAGGCAGACCTTGGCAACGCCTTTCGGGGGACACTCGCCCTTCAACCTTGGGTCGATACATTGTTTCACTGTATCCTCAGTCAAACGAGGTGTCGCCTGTGTCCACAGAAGGTAGTAGCAACCAATCAGAATATGCAAATCAGGCAACTTGAATAGTTTGTTATGTAAAACGATAGTACAGGAACGCAAAGCAGCACGAAATATAGTAAGCACCCTGAACCGGAGGACATAAATCAAGAACAGCAAATTTTGATTCAAATTCCGCCCATTTTTATGCTTGTTTACATGATTGCAGTCTAGTATGAGACTCTCTGAAGTTCAAACCGTTGACTGCTTCAGTGTTAATGCCCTACTCTTGTTGCTAATGCATGCTCAACATTATAAATTAAGCAGTTCTCTTTACCATTAAGTTTTAATTGGCAAAATATAGTACTGTCAGAATGTTAGGAGGCAAATACATACCCATGTAACCAGACTCTGCTGGCCTCTAGGCATTGTATGATCTACTGGTTTCCTTCCTGTTAGAAGCTCTAAAAGAACAACTCCAAAGCTATATACATCACTTTTCTGAGTTAGCTGGCCAGTCATGGCATACCTGCATTGTCAAGGAAGGGCACTTCTTAAACAAAGCAAGAAAGAATATACAGTAATAATTAACAAAAGGTAGTGCAGTGGCAGATTTGGATATAAAAAACTAAAGAACTGGTGGAACTACAGCTATTTATTCAACTATAGATCTTGCTTTAGAAATGACAGACTTGTTTAGCTATAATGAAGGTCGTCTGACTAGTGCTACAATCCTATCATTGGTGCCTAACATGAAGTGAAATAAACAGGTATCTTCTAATAATAATTATGGGGGGATATCTCAAAATCTTGAAACAAAAGAAGTGCAAGTATTCAAGTTTAGTAATTACTCAGGAGCATGATAGCCGAAGGTTCCAAGGACACGGGTGGAATGCAATCGAGCAGCCATATCAGGAGACTGGTTTGAAAGATTAAAATCTGCAACTTTCGCTCTGTAGTCCTCAAATAGAAGTACATTGCTAGACCGTATGTCCCGATGGACTATCGAAGGTTGAACCTTCTCATGAAGATATGCTAGCCCTTTAGCAGCATCTATAGCAATTTTGACTCGCTGCATCCAGTCAAGTGCTGGGCCAGGCTGTGCACCAGGGACACCTTTTCTTCCTTTTGTATGTAAAGAAAAAGCAGAAAAGACGTCAGAGTAGATCAGACCACCATGCCACATGAACTGTTTTGATCATGAGGACCTCATGAAGAAACAGGCTAACAGATTGCATAACATAGCAAGCGTACCATGCAAAATATCATGTAGAGAACCCATCGTAGCAAATTCATAGGCCACCAGACGTTGATTTCCCTCCACACAGTAGCCAAGCATTTCCACAAAATTTTCATGCTTTAATCTCGACACAATCGAGAGCTACCACCAAAAGAGGAAAATAAGTTCAAGAATAGAGGATTGTAGTTCATACAAAAAGTACTAGCAGATAAAGCTATCATAACTAGCAAAAGATGGTTATTACTCAATACCTGTGTCAGAAATTCGTTATCAGGCTCAGGGTCTGCTGAGGTATCAAGCTTTTTAACAGCAAGATGTTTTCCGCTGTCTAGAATAGCATAATACACTCTCCCGTACGATCCTTCACCGATCAAAGCTTTTGACCCAAAGTTGTCGGTCTTTTCTTTCAGTTCATCAAGTGACAATTCAGGTATTTCAATGGGAGGAGGTGCTTTTGTTGGATCACTTTTGGAATCAAAACCATTTCCTGTTAACCATGTGTTTTACAAACAACTTTAGGCCCCAATAACAAAAGCACAACAGGAAAACAGAGGATAACTAGAAAGCAATCAGATGCACAACACAATCCCTTCTGATAAACATTCATTTAGAATGAAATAAATACCTAGCCCGTACATTACAGGGTTCAGCTGATAGGTAAGATAATCTGAAACAGTGTTGACAAATGACTATGCTGAAAATTCACTAACTTGAAGTGAAAGAGCATGGTTTCACCTTCTTATCCATGTTTCCCTCACTTGTAACGTTAAAATCATATATCCATTTTGGTGCTCATGTCAACTTGTTCTGTTACTCAATAGCAAAAGATTGTCAATACATGCTGGGTGGCGATACTACAAATTTTTTTCAACAGGGATGTTAAGTTACTAGAAGAATTTATTGTTAAGGAAACACTATGTGATGTTCCAAAGCACATCTGGATATATTAAATAAACTGAATGTGGACAAGATGATTCTGGAGAACCCAAAACAACTACATTCAAATCCAGCAACTAAAACTTGAGTTTGCACAAGAGTTTCAAACCCATTTCCAGGTGGTATTATGAGTATCGAACATAGGCCTCAAATCAATAAGCTTGAATATAGGCTGATTAATTACGAGACAGCAGAAGGCAAAAAGGAGGAGGGGTACCTTCTTTCTCATCCGGGCTGGAAGGAAATTCATGTTCATGTTCACGATATGAAGCATGAAACTGGCTGCAACAAAACCACCGACGCATAATGACCTCCTTCTATTTTACTTCTTCCTATCTATCTGCCTCTGGTTCCTGAGAAAAAGGGGGAAATACAAGAACATTCTGGCATCAATACAAATGCTTACAAGAGTACCAATCTCAATCAGGACACTCATAGCAAACATGAAAATATCCGAGTGACAAAACTATTACTCCTACATAAATCGTAGGCAATTCATGACAGGTCAAAGATTGCATATGCACTGACTGGGAAATGGAGAAGAGGTTCAAGTTTTGACAATCAGTCCCGCAAGTAAACACTCAGCGCCGTGTTGTGCCTTTTGGTCCTTTCCACGATTTTCCATACAAACACATGGTGAGCTGCAAGCTTTTATATATCCATGTCCTACACTCACTAATAACTTGGACCATGCTGTTTTTTGTTTTGCTGTTGACTCTATGTGCAATCTCATGCCCGTAGCCAAACTATGAGTGCACATTGCATGCGTTGTCATTTTCAGTTTCAATTTCAAGCATAAGCTGATGGTGAAACAGTGCTTGTTGCAGAAACCTCGGTTACTACCCAGCTCTGGAAGTCTGAACTGAAAGCAGAAAATGGAGGTGAGGAGAAACAGGGTAACCAGATGGCACCTAGTTGGATATGCTAGAACAAAGCAGAGCAAGCCAGCCTAGACCGCCGCAGCCGCAGGCAAGGCAATCTCGTGCTATTTCTGTTTGTTTCAGTTTATGCGCGACCTTATGCTGGTGGCCAAGCTATAAGTGCACATTGTCTGCGTTATCATTTCGGTTTCTACCATAAGCCCGTGAGATGAACCAGTGGTGCAAAAACCTCAATTACTAATTTACTATCCAAGACTGGAAGTCTGAACTGAAAGCAAAAAAATGGAGGCGAAGTGACACCAAGTTGGGCACCAAAGCAACGAGATGCAAATGACGACGCCCCCCAATCCAGCATGCCAAGCAGCAGCAGCTGAAGGCGGTAGGCTCAGTTGCGCGCGCAAGCCCCCCAATCCCACGCTGACCCCGCCGCCGGCCCCCAAATGCGCACAGCACGCCCTTCGCGCGCCCACGCAGCAAATTCAGGCCGAAATCGAGCGCCATCCGCTGCCCCCTACCCCTCGAATCCCCAGAACCCCGCGAACGCGAACGCGACCCGGCCGACCATCTCAATTCTCACAGCGGTACACAGCTCACCAGCACGACTCCGCCGTACCGTAAAAAAAAAACTAGCGAAGCGCCAGGTCTCCCACTCCACAAACTCGCCGCGCGGAAGGAAGGAAGGGAGGGGAGGAGCAGGAGCTCACCTGCGAGGGGTCAACCCGGGAGCGCGGCTGGTCTGGACTGGAGGGGCACCCGGGGACCCGATCCGCGATCGGGCTCGGCCTCCGGCGGCTCGACGAGGGGGAGGAGGAGGGGAGGCGCGGCGGGCGACGAGCTGGCGGGCGGAGGGAGAGAGACGAACTGTTCGTGGTGGTGGTGGGGGTGGGGGAGGGGTTTAATCCGATCCCGAGCCGAGTGTCGTTGGCGTGGCGTAGCAGGCAGGACAGGAGAGGAGGAGACGACGAGGCGACAGCCGTCGTCGCGCGACAGCGGGGACGCGGGGCCGCTGCTGTTCCCAGGCAGGCTAGCTAGCTACAGTAGCTAGCTGGTCCTGCCGTGCCGTGCCGTGCGCGACCGCGTTTACCCGACGCATAACTGCCTCCACCAACCCGCGCACCCGCCGCCACCACCACCACCGTAGTATCCGCCGCACCGTGTGCCGCGCCGCCGCTCCCCTTTCCTGTCGTTGCACTTTCGGCTCGGTATGGTTGGCTTTTGTTTAGGCGGCTAGTGTGCAGTGCGGATGATGCGTTGCTTGCCCGTTGCTGCAACCGCAAGCATCCGTGCGTGCGTGTCCTTTTAGCGGCCTAAACCCGGACCCGGGCGTGGTGTGCTAAGCGTTCGCCCGCCGTGCTGGCTGATTTGGACGCGTGGGAGTTGGCGGGGGCTTTGGTTTGGCGACTGGCTCTGGGGCAGGATAGCGGCTCCGGCTGATAGGGTTGTGTCGTTGGGTCAGCGGTGTACTTTTCGAGGAGTTTTTTTTAAGGTAAATACACTGAGAGTCTTAGAATTTGCACGCAAAGATCATTTTAGTGCACAAATTTGAAAAATACGTGATTCTGGCCATTGAACTTGCGTGAGCGTGCAAATACGGTCACATATCCTGTACGTGGACGTATCCGATGCTTGCTTGGCATGCTAGAGTGGGCAAGGCCCACTGTCAGTGACAGCTGGCACTCGGTGCGACATGTTCTTGCGTAAAACACCCTCGCCCTTTTTTATTTGCAGAAACAAATTCATCGTTGGTACCAAAAATACGCTCCAGCGAGGAGCCCTATACAGAAGTGGGTGGAGGGCCTTCGAACTAGCTACCTCAGGTACGCACAAGAATGACCCAACAACTACAACAGGAACATTTACGTGTCTAAGATAAGATACAATTTCACTTATACTAAAAACATCCGGGATCATCAACTAAATATGTGCCGTGCACATAACGTGACTTAATACAAGTAACATGTAGAGTCAACAGTTTATAAAATATACACTTGGGTATTATATAAAATATACTTATTTAATACAGACATTTAAAATGTTATTAAATAAAGAAGTTTAATGAATACAAAAAGAATTGTGTCCTACTCAGGAAGGCGAGACGGCGGCGGCTCCCTGAAGATGGAATAAAGGTCTCCCCGCCTAGCCCCCGTTCCGGCGGTGCGTCTAGCATCGTTGGTGGGCGTGTGGAGGTGTGTCTCCAGCAGATCTATCTTTGATGGATTTGTTCGGATCTCATCGTTGTTCGTCTACGTTCGTGTGCCTTCGGTTTGGATCCTTCCGATCTACGTTATTTTTCATCGGCGGCGGTTGTTGTTCTGGGTGCTGGTCCTATGGGGCCTTAGCACGACGACTTTCCGACTGTCTACTACAACAAGTTGTGTCCGGCTCCGGCGATGGAGGGGCGATGACGGCGGCGTGCCTTCGGCTCGCTTCGGTGCTTGTAGTCGTCGCTAGGTGGTCTACGATTCTGGATGTAATTTTTATTTCTGGTATTCGTTGTACTGCCATGATTGAAGATGAATAGATTGGAAGTTTTTCCGCAAAAAAAGAATACAAAAAGAATTATACACTCATGGCTTATTTTTAAATTATACAAAATGATGAATACAACATTATTAAATATATTTTTGCAGGTAACATTTATTAAATATTTATGAATATTCACTTGCGTATACTTTTTAATCACGATTTATATTCAAAAAGAATACAATATAATTTACATATTAGACAGGATTAAATATTCATACCAAGAATTTAGATTTTCAATTATGAATATTTTACTTATAGAAACATTGGATTATAAAAATGTGCGTATAATTATTGAAATTCTTGTATAAGTAAAATAATATATATGAATAGTAACTCGAAAAATACGTATATTCTAATTATTAATTTTTTATAATTCATTAATTTTATTGTAAAATAATACATGAACAAACTTTTCTGCTCCGAAAATTTCAAAAAAACGAACAGCTGCAACTATACATACATTATTTAATTATTATTATTTCTCAAATTATTATTTTTTCATTTTTGAAATTATTCTACAAATTTAGAAACGGTTTTTTTTACAATTCATGAATATTATTTTAAAATAATACATGAACAATATTTGAAAGTCATTTTATTACTGAGATTATAATTTACATACTATGTATCTATTAATTTGTAAAAAAAAAAAAGAGAGCAGATGCAAAATAGGCCGCACAAAATGGAACCCATCTCTGCTACACGAGCTCCTTCGTTATAGTACAGTAAAGCAAAGTTATCATACGTAAACATCTACAGGATTTGGTTGGAGCGGCTTGGCCGGATTGTGTCCTCGCCTTAGGCGTGTGTTCTAGACTGGGCGACACACTTTTCGTGTTTAAATTTGGCTCTATACTGACAAGTGGGACCCACCAGTTGTTAATTTTTCGCAAATAAAAAAGGCTATGGGGCTTTGTGCAAAAACATGCCGCGCTGAGTGCCATCTGTTGCTGACAGCAGGCAGCCAAGCATTGGATACGCCCATATACGGAATATGTGACCTTATTTGCACGCCCGCACAAGTTGGATGACTAGAATCACGTATTTTACAAGTTTCTGCATTAAACTGACCGTCGCGTGCAAGTTTGAAGACTACTTGTGTATTTACCTCTTTTTTTTTAACACAGTATACATAAACAAGCACTCATATACACGTGCATACACTCATCCCTATGAACGCACACACGCACAGCCTATAGCACCTTTGAAAGACTGAGCCGACATATCATCTTAAAATTTACGAAGTCACCGTAGGCACCTCGTCACTAGGATTTAAACCCTGATGGGCTGGGGATATCACAGTCCATCTAACCATCCAACCACAGGTTGGTTCGCATACTTTTCGAGGAGTTGGGATGGCTAGGAAGTGTGTTAGCACGCTGCTTCAAAAAAAACAAATCTATCATCAGAGTTCACCGAAAGTACAAAGCACATTAAACATAATAGAAAATTACATTAAGATTTCATGACCGCCAAACAACTACTACCGTCACCAGAATGAGCCGTTGTCGCTGCTGCTTTATCGGAGTCAGCTTGACCTTGCCGACGACAGCCGAAAAGTTTTCGTGCATGTGCCCTTAAGGACCAGCACCCTGGAGTCACAATAGTCATCGTCGAATCCTTGAATAGATCTAAAGCACCTGGCACCAAATATCACCACACGACGAGATTCCCTAACCTCACTGCCCAAAGAAGACAGCAGGAATTCTACACCAAAACCCCGTCGACTACATCCAGATGGACGAAACTAGGAGGGCGCAAAGCCTGAAAGGCAAACTCAAGGAAAAAGTGGCGTCATCCGTCCGAGTGCCGCACTTCGATGACTAAACCTAACATAAATTATTAAACGAAGCGAAGGCACTGGGATTCCCCTTTCCGTCACCTGCTGTCGGAGTGGCAAGCAGAGAGGAGTCGAGTCCATGGGCTCGCTAATGAGGCCTGGAGAGAAGAGTTTGCCCTGGTTGTCAAGGGTTAAGGAAGGAAAAGCTTACGATATTTTGGGTTAGCACGTTATTAGCGTCCGAAAGGAAGGCGAAATCACTAGTTAAGGGTTATCCCTTACGAAGTTCACTCACCACCTTCTCAAGGATTGAAAGTGGTTGTAACCTGGGAGTTTTTTCTTTTTTCATAGATATGTGTATTCAAAACGTTTTATCTCTTTAACCGTGCATCCAAACCTCGAACCGTATTTACCGTTGGATTTCTCACGTCGAGATCTTCAAAACTAGATCACATGTTATAATAGATTTGGACAAAGTTATTTTTTAAAACAAAAAATGGAAACCAAAAAAACGAATACCAAAAATAAAAATAAAAAACCAAAGAAATAAAGAACGGAAACTAAAAAAACTGGGGAAAAAAGAATACCAAAAAAAGGATAGGAGAAACGTTTGGGCATCACTCTTGGGATATACCATAACCACAAGTGCAGGACTGGGTTTCAAAATATGAATTTGACAATGTTCCTAGATTTCCGAAAATATTCACGAATTTGAAAAATATTCTAGGACTTAAAAAAAGTGTTCTAAATTTCAAAAAATGATCATGAATTTGAAAATAATTCCCTTATATAAAAATATATTCATTAATATGAAGAATTTCCCAAATTTCAAAAAGTCTGACAAATTCATGAATTTTGAAAAATTAATCCTGAATTTTTTAAAACGTTTCCAAAGTTAAAAAAATTGTTCATGAATTTTAAAAATATAAAAAAGGGAGAATAAACACAAGAAAGGAAAAGAAAAACCAAGAAAAACCAGCAAAAAACCTGGTCTAGAGAGAAATACCTCCTGGTAAAACCTTTTTTTTTGAGAAATCTCAGGAAAACCTAAATGGGATGATCTGCGTTTGGTCGCTATATTCCGCGCGGAACAGGATCCGCCCCTCAAGTCTCCTCCTTTGAGAGGAAGACCAGGAAGAGGGCCCCGACCTCTTCATCAGCACCGTGCTCTACCTCTTGTTTGGCTATCGAGCTTTTTCTCAATTTATTATTTTTATATTGTATTGTAGATATTGGTATTTTTCCCTGAAACAATATATTTGTATTTTTTATACATTTGGTCAAACTTTAAATGTTCAACTTAAAACGAAACTTGAAATTTTGTTTTTTTTTTCTAGAAAGGTGTGAGCAACTTTATGTTTAAGAAATTAGGAGTGTTTTTATTCTGATTTTTATTATCCAATTTGTTATTCTCCGTGAGTATGGCACTGTTTGTACTACCTCCGTCCTGGTTTATTAGTCCTCTTTATAGTTTGGATCAAACTTTGACCTTCTATTTTACTATCAAAAAATAAGTTACATACCCTAAAAATAGTACGCGTCATTGGAAAACCTCTTTCAAATATGAATCCAACAATATAAATTCTGTAACATACAACTTATAATTTATTAGTCAAATCCACGGTCAAAGTTGGGCACAAAAATACAAAGGGACTAATAAACCCAGTCTCTCCTAGTTTCAGCTCTCCTTCCCTCCTGTTTTGAGGAAATACACGAATTAGATTGATTATTAGCAGCAAATGAAACAAACAAACGGAGCTAGTACATAGGAAGCAGAATCTATTCTGGTATACATCAATGACCAAGATGTTACCAAGTACAACGAGAACAAAGAGCCGAGCCTAAGAAAATCAGATCATGACTTTAGTACACACAATAACTGGTTAGCTTCGTGAACTCCCTTTTTTCCCACTGGATCAGCAGGAGTTCTGCTTTTTTGCATTACGAATTTACGATTGGGGGAAACGAAAGACACATGAGAGTCCACTCAAATGGTTCATCAAGCAAGTTAATAATCCCAGAAAAGATAACTGCTGCAACCACAATCACCCCCACCATTTTTTTTTCATTTTACACGACATTTCCAAAGTACTAACTGTTTCAATCTGACAAATCTAGACCTGCAATTTTTTTTATTTTTTTGACAAATCTAGCTACCGATGAAGCGGGAAAAAAATATTATGCTCTAGGAATCATTCAATAATTTTGTTAGCACAATAGCTACATGTCAATCGCCTGATTTTCGAACATTGAGTCAGTCGATTTTGGGACATGACCTCTTTGTCCTGGGCTCGAAATTCCTCACTGTGCCGAAGCGGCGCTGGGGCGTCCTTTGCTAAAACGCAGGTGGCATCAGGTGGGGACTTCTCTGACGAGGAGCTCATGTCGGCGTGGCCCACCGACCGACCAAGACCACCAAGGAGATCGACCCCTGTCGCCAGTGCTAGGCCAGACAGGGCCTCCTCCAAATCGATATTGTTGAGTCGGAGCATGAGCTCTGTGAGAATGAGGAGAAGGCGCAACCCAAGACAAAGGAGAGGGCACAATGGATTTCACAACGAGCATGACAACACGCCCCGGGACAGATGCCACCGCAACTGGCCCAAGCGCCGCGAGGACGGTGAGATGACGACAACAATGGCAGAGTGGCCTCAAGCGGCCATGCCTACAAGGTCATTGTCTACCAATTAGGTTAGGTTTAGTTTAGTTTAGATGTAACATGCATCAAATTAGTTAAATTTCATTTAATTCGAAGGTAGTATGTCAAACTAGTCTAAATTTCATAAAATTCCCTAGTCCGAAATGTTTAAACTAAAGAAATTTTGAGACATAGTATTGGAGGGCCTTGGCCCAGCCGGATGTTCGCGGATTCGCTCGGTAGGGCCACAGAAATTTGAAGGTGTTTGTTCAAGTGTTCGCGTTGGAGATGCCCTAAGTCATGAGTCAGGGCGAGTTTTCTTTTTCTTTTATAAATCTGCCATGTATGGGAAAATTGTTAATGGAACTTGGGCTCCATGGAGCTTGAATTATGGAAAGTTAAACTTTTTGCATATTAAGTTTCAAAAAAGTTAAAAAAATTATACATGTATAAAGGGACGTATACTACATGTTTGTAAAGTTTCATTATGAAATATATTTCTTGATGTGAGCTACCAAAACAAACCATAAATTTCTAACACATGTACCATTAACTATTCCAGATTAACAAATATGGCTACTGCTGAAGTGAAAAAGAAAATGTTGGTCCACAAGCAGAAACCAAAGCAAAACGATGATCATTTCAAAATGGAAGAATAAGCAAAACAATGATTCGGTGAGGTACTTTGACATGCTACATATATTTCCAAGGTTTCTCTTAGCTTCATAAAAGATGAGTTGCAGCTGCTGATCCAAACAGTAAATGTGACTACAAGTTTACAGAAAGTGATGGATGAAGGAAAGGAAAATAACAGACCACCGGCATCAAGAGAACAGTTACGGCAGGGCATAAATGTCATGCCTCCAAATTTTAATAGATCACCTGAGATTTTAGGAAGTTTCCTTGCAGTCAGTTTATGGATTAGTGCGACATCATATCCGACATGACATCCGTCGTATCGTGTCTGCAAGTAGTCCTTGGTAACACGTGAGATGTTTTCAAGAATTGCCCGGTATTGTTATACGCGAAATATTTGCAAAAGGTGGTCGAAGTAAGGGGTGAAAATGCTTGGCCAGCAACCAGATTTTCTTATTTTCTTTACTGTGGGTGATCTTACCATTTTGCAATGAAGTCGCCTCCAAAAAGGGTAAAATATAAAATTTACTGTAAAAAGATCCAGCACTACAAAATCTGAAAAGAATTTATCAACTAAGTAAACACAGGTCTTTGTCTTCTGTTAGATGTAAACCATCACAGATATCTTAAAGTTGTTTCCACACTGAACCTTTTTCTCAACAAATGCATTGAAAAGCTCTTGTAAGAACCTTTCCAACAGTAAAATTTGGTGCAAAGAGATAGAGAATGAAGTGTAGGGAATAATTTGTTAATTTTGTTTGCTACTTTACCATAAGCATAACACATATTGTAGATTATTCTGGAAACGGGAAAAGGAAGCAAGGGAAGGATCGGAAAAATCTGTATGTGTTCCCAATTGGCACAACACTGGTACAATTTCAGGGCAGTTGCTCAAGCTGTCCGTGTAATTGTAAAGAAAAATGTGATTTGACAATTTGGGTGGACAGAAGCAGTTTCAGAATACTGAATCATCCAAAGCGTTAAATTCTACTAGTAGTACTAAAAAGAAGAACTGAGAACAATGACAAAAGTTATCTAGAATAATTCTCACACCGGGCTGAAACATCCAGATGAAGCAAGGCAAACTATAGCCCTATGAAGAATGGAGGCTCCACACTCGCAGCACCTCCTTCTTGCATCTCGTTGGATAATGGAAGGGGAATAAGGCTCTCCTGGAGGCGATGCCGGGTAAGCCACAAGTTCTTGCCTTGGTCCTCTTCGCTTTTCACATATTCTACAAATCTGCCATCAATGTCACAGCGAACCACATGCCTAGGAGCAAACTGGATCAGCAGCTCACCATCACTGAGCACAGCCATTCTAGGAACCTTCAAGTCAACAAATGGTGATTCATCCATCCCTGATAAATAAATCCGATGCTTGAAGGACCAGGCTTCAGCGTCATAGTCTTGTACCACCCAAACATCTACGGTGACTCTATCACTGCTGATGCCACACAAAGCAAGAGTGCCATCTATCTCCAACAGCAATTGTTGTGAGGGCAACTGGGCTGGACAGCACATCAACCGGAATGTTTCATCTGCTGTCTTGAACACCATTATGTAGCCGGCATCACAGCGGTCGTATCTTACAATTGTCCAGTGCAAGCTGCCACGGTGGTCGATTGGCGGATAGCCAGACGAACCGGGCAGCCGCTCACGTAACGCCAGTTCCAAGGAAGGTGATGACGATGTTGGTTGCCGGATGCATCCTTGTCTGATTTGTCTTGTATAATCGGATCCCACCGCTATGACACAGTAAAAAGTTCTGTGATTTGTGTTGTTTGTCGGACAAGAGACCCAAAGCACTCGGTACTGCCCGGATGGTTTGTGCCGATAGAAGCCGACAATCTGGTAGTAATAGTTCAGTAGGTTCTGAGGCGTCCGTAGGGGAGCACACTTGCGGGTGACCGGGTTGCAGATGAAGAACTCATGCGCTGTGGCTCCGTGGGAGACGATGAGGAGGCCATCACACGTAGCCTCGAGTATACCGGAGTATAAGGTCCGGATGACCGGGCAGAGCCGTCGCTGGACTGCATCGGCGTCAAAGGATAACACGAGGCTGGTTTTCTGCGGTTCAACGACGTGGCTGAGGATCGGGAGGAAGGGCTGGCGGCGGTGGTGGTCCAGCATGAACTTGTCCGTGGAGGTGGCACTTTGCCACAACTTGCGGACGGCTCGGCAGCGGACGATGTCCCTGGGCGGCAAACGGATGAAGATCTCTTCCACAAGGATCCACTCTGGGAGGTCGTCGAGCACGGTCGCGCCTCCGCTGTCCGGCATGGCGACTGGCTGCCGGGGCTCCGTCAGATCCGATTTCGATCTCTGAAAAGGGAATGAGGAAATGTAAGGATGGAGCCTGACGGATTCCGGCGAGAGGGCTTACCCTGGGGCGGACAGAGGAGGATAGTGAGCTATGGTGGTTACCGTGTTCCGGCGTCTTTGGACACGAAGGGAGAAGAGGTCAAAGTGCTCCGAGGCTCACCTCGCACGCCCAATTTGGGCGGCGGATCTGTGCTCCGGGGACCAACTCGCGGTGTTCCGGCGAGGAAGAGATGGGAATTGAGGGGGGCGGCGGGGGAAGGGTTTGGGTATCGTCACATATTTTAGAGCGTGAAAAAGGAGGTGTGGATTTTTTGGATACGGATCTAGGCGCACCTGATTAAGCAAAAAAAAAAGAGTAAAAAATTGAAGAAAATATGAAACATATTTGCGACAAACATAGCCTACCATAATACTCCACTTATATATGTTTAAAAGGATTGTTTAAATTACTAAAATTTCTTTTACACGTGGTTTCATGTTGATATTTATTTTTGGTCAGTATGATGTACTATGATATGCCATTGTACCATACAATCCATAGATTTATGGACAATTATTGTAAGCTTTATTTCATTTATTATGGAATACCTGTTGATTATTTTAGTTTGTTTACCATGAAGATATCTTAAATCTGTGCTATATTTTCACCTCATCCATGTTGCATGTGTGTTTTGTTGATTTGAAGTCATGCCATGCTTTAGGTTGTTGTTTATCTAAAGCGGACCATACCTCGCTTGTTGCCGCACAACTGGATATATAGTTTCTAAATATTGTGTAGAATACTAATTAAGTCTTCACCATTTAAACTATGTGAGAAATTTCTACATAAGCAAAAAAAAAACTTACATGAAAGTTCTGCATGGCACAACTAAAATGCAAGGTGATTTAAAACTCACTTAGAGTGCACTGATGCATGTTGCGTCGTAGAGGATTCTCATGCATAGATTAGATGGATCCTAGTGGATCAAGCTAGTGAATCTAACGCTACACAAATTTTGGTGATGTGAAATCACACATGTTGGATAATTAGAAGTAGTGGTGATCACTCTCTTAGGTATATATAGGATTAGATGTGTTGTTTAGTTTCTTTATACTAGTAAGTGTGCACGTGCACCGCACGTATAATTATTGGTTGCATTTCAAGTAGATACCAACATGTGATAGATAAAAGGTTGCTTTGTGTCTCATGGCGTATAGGAAAGCTTGACAACGCATGAAACGATGAATGTTCATGTCTGGTACACACAGTCACAAACATACATAAACCTGGAGAGTATAAATCAACCCATACAACTCATTATTTCATGCCTCCGTTTACTCTTTATATGCATCAAGATGCTCTTGACATGTAAATGTTTAGTTCATTCTGCACAAAGTGTCAAAGCACTAAAAATCCAAAGCTAAACTTGGCAAGCAACATACACAATTCTACAATGTTTCCCCTCTTTCATCTGTATTCATCCTGCTCCAAGCCAGCAAGCTTTCATGCCAAAATGCGAAAAGAACAATGCACTGAATAAATACAAGGGTAGACATAGGAAAACAATAGTACAAAATAACATCCCGGAACACAATGGAGACATATGGAGAAGCACCAGTTGTAGAAAATAAGAAAAAAAATGCAAGTCATGACCATTTTTGATAGTTTTTGTTTACACCCACTTGTGTGTAATACTATCAAACAATAAAAAATAATTTGATGGTCATTAGTTCCTAACCACTAACCGAATGAACAGCGAAAGGACCTCAAAGTATTTATATGTAGAAGAATAGTAAAAATATATATTTATTTATAGATGGTTCATGTGAGAAAAAAAATCACATCTTGCGATTTAGACCATCCAGCCCCTTTATGAAGTGAAAGGAGTTCCAAATGTAACAACTTAAAATAAACCAACTCCAGCAGTACAAGTGTTACAAATTAAGAAAAAATAAGTAATGTGTTGATGACACATGTAAATGATATCTGCTAAGAAACACCGAAGATATAAAGATAGCACACTCTGGTTAGTAATGCATAGAAACCTTATTTTGAAGTATACAAGTCAGGACAGGCACGCCGTGTAAGTTCGCAAGAAACCATAAATGATGGCTGGGCAGTTGTCTTACAAGCAACATAAATTACCGGCACTCCAGCGGCATCCCCTAAGAAGGGGCGACCGGTGCGGCACCCTCGGCGGTTCACGAATTACCGGCACTCCGGCGGCGTCCCCTGAGAAGGAGTTGTTGGTCCTCGACTCCTTGTCGCCATGCCAAGTGGAGGCCGGTTGTGGTGTTTTTTCTTGGGAGAGATAGGATCGTGATCTAGGAGGTCGAGGTGATGGGCGTGTCAATGTGTGCGAATACCCGATTAGTTTCCTAATAAAATGCGATCGTGATCAGTTTCCTAATAAAACGCGATCATGATTAGTTTCCTAATAAAACACGATCGTGATTAGTTTCCTAAGAAGATGTGATCGTGATTAGTTTCCTAAGAAGACGCAATCATGATTATAGTTTCCTAATTGATCGGACATGGAGTTTCATATGGTGAAGCACGGTCAGTCAATGTAAATTGTTAAGTGCACACAGAGAATGGATTAGGTTAAGGTTAGCAGCTAGATTAAGTTTAGTGGGCTTAATCATGCGGTCATAATGAATCCGTGTACATTTTATGGGGTGCACGTAAGAAAGTTCTTGTTTAATTGTTTAATAGTAGTGGAGATAATAAAATGCGGTCATGATCAGTTTCCTAATAAAACGCGATCATGATTAGTTTCCTAATAAAACACGATCATAATTAGTTTCCTAAGAAGATGTGATCGTGATTAGTTTTCTAAGAAGACGCGATCATGATTATAGTTTCCTAATTGATCAGACGTGGAGTTTCATATGGTGAAGCACGGTCAGTCAATGTAAATTATTAAGTGCACACACAGAATGAATTAGGTTAAGGCTAGCCGTTAGATTAAGTTTAGTGGGCTTAATCATGCGGTCATAATAAATCCGTGTACGCTTTATGGGGTGCACGTAAGAAAGTTCTTGTTTGATTGTTTAATAGTAGTGGAGATAAAATGCGATCGTGATCAGTTTCCTAATAAAATGCGATCATGATTAGTTTCTTAATAAAACATGATCGTGATTAGTTTCCTAAGAAGATGTGATCGTGATTAGTTTCCTAAGAAGACGCGATCATGATTATAGTTTCCTAATTGATCGGACGTAGAGTTTCATATGGTGAAGCACGGTCAGTCAATGTAAATTGTTAAGTGCACACAGAGAATGGATTAGGTTAAGGTTAGCCGCTAGATTAAGTTTAGTAGGCTTAATCATGCGGTCATAATGAATCTGTGTACATTTTATGGGGTGCACGTAAGGAAGTTCTTGTTTAATTGTTTAATAGTAGTGGAGATAATAAAATGCGGTCGTGATCAGTTTCCTAATAAAACGCGATCATGATTAGTTTCCTAATAAAACACGATCGTAATTAGTTTCCTAAAAAGATGTGATCGTGATTAGTTTTCTAAGAAGACGCGATCATGATTATAGTTTCCTAATTGATCGAACGTGGAGTTTCATATGGTGAAGCACGGTCAGTCAATGTAAATTGTTAAGTGCACACAGAGAATGGATTAGGTTAAGGCTAGCCGTTAGATTAAGTTTAGTGGGCTTAATCATGTGGTCATAATGAATCCGTGTACGTTTTATGGGGTGCACGTAAGAAAGTTCTTGTTTGATTGTTTAATAGTAGTGGAGATACTAAATGACATCCCATACATAGTTGCAGAAATGTTTTGCAAATATCTTAGTTAGATTTGGTTCTACAAAACATGAATATTTGAAGTAATAATATGATAACTGGAATTTAAAATACATATGATTTTTTATATATAATTGTATAGTTGTAATTTCTACAAAAATCATTTATTAGAAATAAATAACATTATAATTAAAATGACAATACTCATGCATGTTTGCATGTTGAGGTGAGTTACTTCACATGCATAATTAAATGTTGAGGTGGGTCTTTTCTCATGCAAGCTACATGATGTGGTGACATGCTTGCATGTTAAGAGAAATAGGTTAGTGGGGCGAGCTATTTAGATAAGAAGATCAGTTGTCATGAGTTGGTATATTATTTTAGAACATAATCATGCTTGCGGCAAATTGCTTGGTGTAGGCCTAAAATTAGCAGTTATATTCTATGTTGCATCATGGTTCAAGATCATTGTCTTGCTTGTGTTAGCCCATGTTTTGTGTGATATGTTAGTAACACCTTTTGAGCAGTTATTAACCCTATTTTGTAGATGTCTGTTATCCAAGATTCTATGGTTGGTTGCTTTATGTCTTGGTTTAGTTTCGTATTGATATATAGAAATTTTTTTGTGGCATAGAACTTAGGTTATTACATCTTGGTAATTATCATGTGTTTCATTTGCCTAGGATAGTGGCTATGCATGATTAGGTGGTTGTCACTCACTTTGCTAGTTGATAGCAATTTCTCAAGTCAAGGATTTGCGAGAATTTCAAACGAAATTACCCTTAATTAATTCAATGGTCTGGCGATTTGTGTGCGCGTGGGCACCTCCTGCTCGCTTTGCATGGCTCATGCACATCACAGATGACATGAAAATACTTGTGTATGATGGCATGGTTCTTTTTCTTAACCACCGATCAGGTGATCCTACTCTTATTTTTTGCTGGAGATGGTCGTACCCGAGGCTGGAGGGGCAGAAATAGAAACATATGACAATTTTAATGATACATCTTACATAAGGAAGCTCAGGGAGTACAACTTTCCCTACTAGTAGAGTCCACCCAAAGATCAAATACCAGGGATGGGCTAATCAACACTTGTAGAAAAACCCTTACATGAATTTCGTATCAGTGGCACCGCTCAAATAATTGACGCCGTTGGTAAGATTTTGAAATACCAGCGACATTTGACTATAAGGGGCCGCTACTGATAGTACAACACTAGTTACATTTGATTGTCCTCCAACGTAATTAGTTGGCCGGACCCAACTGTCCGACAAGCCAGGTAGTGTTAGTGGTGTGGGTCATAATCACACGTTGCTAGTACCTACTATATTGGTGGTGTTAGATCTTTACCCAAGCCCCATCAAAGACTAGTGGGGCCCATGTGACACGTCATATTCTGGGCCCCGTGTATTAGTGGCGTTGACACGCGGTCAATAGTGGTTTTTTTGCTTTGCGGCCAAAGCGCCAACGCCACTAATTGCCACATTTAGTATCGGTGTTGAGTTACCTATCTAACACACCAATTTGAAATGCGTCCTAGCGGCCACATGATATTTTGGGACCCTCTTTATTAGCGGCGTTGTTATCATGGCTGTGTTGGGGAACACAGTAATTTCAAAAATTTCCTAAGATCACGCAAGATCTATCTAGAAGATGCATAGCAACGAAAGAGGAGAGTGTGTCCACGTACCCGGTAGACCGAAAGCGGAAGCGTTTAGTAACGCGGTTGATGTAGTCAAACTTCTTCGCGATCCAACTGATCCAAGTACCGAACATACGGCACCTCCGCGTTTAGCACACGTTCAGCTCGATGACGTCCCTCGTGCTCTTGATCCAGTTGAGGACGAGGGTGAGTTCCTTCAGCACGACGGCATGGCGACGGTGATGATGATGTTACCGGCGCAGGGCTTTGCCTAAGCACTACGATGATAGGATCGAGGTGTGTAACTATGGAGGGGGCACCGCACACGGTTAAGAGAAACTTGTGTGTTCTAGGGTGCCCCCTGCCCCCGTATATAAAGGAGGGAGGGGGGAGGCCAGCCGGTCCTAGGGGCACGCCCAAGGAGAGGGAGTCCTACGGGAGAGGGAGTAGGAAAGGGGGGCACCGCCCCTTCCCTTGTCCAATTCGGACGACAAGGGGGGGGGGGCGGCCTGCCCTGGCGGTCCTCCTCTCTCTCCACTAAGGCCCATGGTGGCCCATTAGTTCCCCGGGGGGTTCTGGTAACCCCTCCGGCACTCCGTTTTTACCCGAAACCACCCGCAACACTTCTGATGTCCGAATAACATGGTCCAATATATCAATCTTTATGTCTCGACCATTTTGAGACTTCTCATCACGTCTGTGATCTCATCCAGGACTTTGAACAAACTCCGGTCATCAAAAACACATAACTCATAATACATATCGTCATCGAACGTTAAGCATGTGGACCCTGGATAGCGTGTAGACATGACCGAGACACATCTCCGGTCAATAACCAATAGCGGAACCTGGATGCTCATATTGGCTCCGACATATTCTACAAAAATCTTTATTGGTCAAACCACATAACAACATGCGTTGTTCCCTTTGTCATCCGTATGTTACTTGCCCGAGATTCGATCGTCGGTATCATCATACCTAGTTCAATCACGTTACCCGCAAGTCTCTTTACTCGTTCTGTAATGCTTCATCCCGCAACTAACTCATTTGTCACATTGCTTGCAAAGCTTATAGTGATGAGCATTACCGAAAGGGCCCAGAGATACCTCTCTGATACACGGAGTGACAAATCCTAATCTTGATCTATGCCAACCCAACAAATACCTTCGGAGACACCTGTGGAGCATATTTATAATCACCCATTTACGTTGTGACATTTGATAGCACACAAGGTGTTCCTCCGGTATTCGGGAGTTGCATAATCTCATAGTCTCAGGAACGTGTATAAGTCATGAAGAAAGCAGTAGCAATGAAACTATAACGATCATAACGCTAAGCTAACAGATGGGTCATGTCCATCACATCATTCTCCTAATGATGTGATCCCGTTCATCAAATGACAACACATGTCTATGATTAGGAAACATAAACATCTTTGATTAACGAGCTAGTCAAGTAGAGGCATACTAGGGACACTTTGTTTTGTCTATGTATTCACACATGTACTAAGTTTCCGGTTAATACAATTCTAGCATGAATAATAAACATTTATCATGAAATAAGGAAATAAATAATAACTTTATTGTTGCCTCTAGAGCATATTTCCTTCCGTCTCCCACTTGCACTAGAGTCAGTAATCTAGATTACAAAGTAATGATTCCAACACCCATGGAGTTTTAGTGCTGATCATGTTTTGCTCGTGGAAGAGGCTTAGTCAACAGGTCTGCAACATTCAGATCCGTATGTATCTTGCAAATCTCTATGTCCCCTTCCGACACTTGATGACGGATGGAATTGAAGTGTCTCTTGATGTGCTTGGTTCTCTTGTGAAATCTGGATTCCTTTGCCAAGGCAATTGCACCAGTATTGTCACAAAAGATTTTCATTGGACCCGATGCACTAGGCATGACATCTAGATCGGATATGAACTCCTTCATCCAGACTCCTTCATTTGTTGCTTCCGAAGCAGCAATGTACTCCGCTTCACACGTAGATCCCGCCACAACGCTCTGCTTGGAACTGCACCAACTGACAGCTCCTCCATTCAATAAAAATATGTATCCGGATTGCGACTTAGAGTCATCCGGATCAGTGTCAAAGCTTGCATCGACGTAACCATTTACGACGAGCTCTTTGTCACCTCCATAAAGGAGAAACATATCCTTAGTCCTTTTCAGGTATTTTAGGATGTTCTTGACCATTGTCCAGTGCTCCACTCCGGGATTACTTTGGTACCTCCCTGCTATACTTATAGCAAGGCACACATCAGGTCTGGTACACAGCATTGCATACATGATCGAACATATGGCTGAAGCCTAGGGAATGACTTTCATTTTCTCTCCATCTTCTGCAGTGGTCGGGCATTGAGTCTGACTCAACTTCACACCTTGTAACACAGGCAAGAACCCTTTCTTTGACTGATCCATTTTGAACTTCTTCAAAACTTTATCAAGGTATGTTCTTTGTCAAAGTCCAATTAAGCGTCTTGATCTATCTCTATAGATCTTGATGCCCAATATGTAAGCAGCTTCACCGAGGTCTTTCATTGAAAAACTCTTATTCAAGTATCCCTTTATGCCATCCCGAAAATCTATATCATTTCCAATCAACAATATGTCATCGACATATAATATTAGAAATGCTACAGAGCTTCCACTCACTTTCTTGTAAATACAGACTTCTCCAAAAGTCTGTATAAAACCATATGCTTTGAACACACTATCAAAGTGTTTATTCCAACTCCGAGAGGCTTGCACCAGCCCATAAATGGACCGCTGGAGCTTGCACACTTTGTTAGCACCCTTTGGATCGACAAAACCTTCCGGTTGCATCATATGCAACACTTTTTCCAGAAATCCATTCAGGAATGCAGTTTTGACATCCATCTGCCAAATTTCATAATCATAAAATGTGGCAATTGCTAACATGATTCAGATAGACTTAAGAATCGCTACGGGTGAGAAAGTCTCATCACAGTCAACTCCTTGAACTTGCCGAAAACCTTTCACGACAAGTCGAGATTGTAGACAGTAACATTACCGTCAGTGTCAGTCTTCTTCTTGAAGATCCATTTATTTTCTATGGCATGCCGATCATCGGGAAAATCTACCAAAGTCCACACTTTGTTCTCATACATGGATCCCATCTCAGATTTCATGGCCTCAAGCCATCTCGCGGAATCTGGGCTCATCATCGCTTCCTCATAGTTCGTAGGTTCACCATGGTCTATGTCGTGGAATTGTCACATCAGATGTCCTAGTGAAAGGACTTAGTCGTGGAGCCATCGTAACTAGGAAGCTTAAAGGGGTTAATTGGGACAAAGGACATGGGGTTTATACTGGTTCGGCCCCTTAAGGTGAAGGTAAAAGCCTATGATCCAGTTTTGAGTGGGATTGCTTATGTCTCGATAACCAGGGAGCGAAGTTGCTTGACCTAGCTCTCGGTCTGATGTTACTTGCCTTGAACCGTCGCTGGGTCGTCCCTTTATATACAGAGGCCGACGCCCAGTGGCTCACAGAGTCCCGGCCGGCTCATAAACAATGTCCGGATCGGTCTCTAACTATTCTTTCCTTACAATACAAGTCATGTACATATGGCGGTTTATCTCTACGGGCCTTAAGTCTCCTATGGGCTTTGGGCCCTTAATTGAGCCGCCATCTTGAGGCTTGGTCTTGGGCTTCAAAAGTACTCATAGGTATAACCCGGCCCCTCCTGGGCGGGTCATACCTAATAGTTATATCCCCAACATTAGGCCCTAGATTGATTTGAACTGGTTCATGTCAATCTTCAACACTTAAGAAAAAATCTTCTGCTCTTTGCTTATGAAATTTTTGTAACCCACCATGATGTCATCATTTGGATCCATAGTAACCCGCCATGACGTCACCTGCCATAAATGCACGTTTTGTCCAACATACCTCAACGGATCTTTTATCTTAATGACCATCCCGAAAATTGAGGCGTCCTTGTAGTTGGATAACTATGTTTTTGGCCTCCTCGTTTTTCACACCCACTTAGCAGTATTCCCATATAAATAGGCACGACTAGGTCTCTTCTCATTCTCCCCTTCATCATCTTATTCCTCTCGCAACCCTACTGCCGCTCGAGCTCCGCCGCCGCTGCAGCGCTCCTCGTCTTCCTCGACCTCGGCCGCTGCATCGACCTGAATCAGTCCAGAGAACGGCGGCGCCCCTCAGCAGTTGGTCTGCTACTGTAAGTCTCCTCCTTCCCGCACCTTAGATCTGCATTAGGGTTCGCGGGTTCCTCTATTCTTCATAGTTCATCACAATGTCTCCGTATATCTTCCATCGCGGCTTCATTTGATCCAAAAGTAGCATGGAACTTATGTGGTAGCTGTTTCGCGTCCATTTTTGATACTGGTGGATCCTTTTTTCTCGCAAAGAAGCCTCATTAGAACCCATGAACTCCTCTATACCACGTTTTTAGGTCTGGAATATTTTCTTTTCTAAACAGCCGTTTGATCCAAAATAATAACCGTGACCTGTAAAACTTGTTTATGCAACATTTAGGCAAAAACTTGTATCTGTTAGATCCACCTAACCATGGCGACTCTTATCACCAGTTTAAAAAAGGCAATGCTCGACTGATAATCTTGACCGCCCATGGCAGATTAGATAACTTAACTACTTACGGTGCTCATGGCGGCTTAAATAATCTGACATAATTAGCCTTATACCATTAGGCCCCTTTATAAGCCGCCATCTTGAATATGCACTACACTATTTTTCTCTGGCTTAAATTTCAATCGGAAATTTTTACTCTTTCTTAGGCTTTCATCACAATGGCACCCAAAGAACCCACTTCATGCAACTGGGTCAAGTCCATCATCACAGATAGCACGCTTGAGGATTTTGTGAAAACCGACTATCTACCGAAGAAGGAAGTCATGTCCTATCATGCTCCTGACCTGGAGGAGGAAGTTCCTCAGCCCAAAGCGGGGGAGGTCATCGTTTTTACTGATCATATGATCCGGGGGTTTTCACCACCCGACTCAAAATTCTTTTTGGGAGGTCCTGCACTTCTTTGACCTCCGTCCTCAAGACATTGGACCCAAATCCGTGTCGAATATTTGCAACTTTCAAGTGTTCAGCAAGGTGTACCTTGGAGAAGAACCCAACATACTACTCTTCAGGGAGTTATTTTACTTGAACCGCCAGAATGAGTGTGCCAACGGCCAAAGCTTGGAACTTGGCAGTGTCTCAATCCAACATCGGAGAGACGTAATTTTTCCTTATGCCAACCCACCGAGTCATCCCAAAGACTGGAATCAGACTTGGTTCTATTGTCAAGACACTTCTCCAGCTAATGAAAATCCTCTACCTGGCTTTCGTGCTCTGCATCTGGAGTCCAAACGTCCACTTCCTGACAAGATAACAGCCGCCAAATGCAAGACGCTCGCCCCCACCCTAGCTAAGATCAAGGCTCTTCTGGGGAACGGGCTAAATGGCATTGATTTAGTCCGGGTTTGGCTCGCCTGGCGGGTTATTCCATTGAGCCGCCGCCCTGGCCTGATGTGCACCTACATAGGCAAGAAAGATGATCCTCTGCGGCACAACCCTGATGATTTGCCTAAAGATGTCATCAACGATATGACAAAGTCGCTTTTGAATGAGAACCTAGCAAATTGTGATATGGTGGGCTTAAACCCCTTCTATGAGACTAACCCGGCTCCAGCGGTAAGCCGCCGCCCCTTCAGAACAAATTATCTTCATCTTTTGATGTTTTTATCTATACTCATACCTTTGCTAATTTTCATAGGCTGGTGACAAATTCTGGAAGGTTAAATATGATCATGAAGCTGCGAAGAAGGCCAGGAAGGCCAAGAGAGCCGCCAGAAAAGAGGCTGCAAAGAAGAAGGGCAAGAAGGCCACCGCCTCTGACTTGCTTCGGCTAGAAGATTCTTCCGAGTCGGAGGTAGCCCTTGACTCTCTTGGCTCCTTTTTTTAACCATCTAATTGACACTGATTATCAGCAGGAGGACACAGGAACAAGTCATGGAAAGGATGAAGAGGTAACTATCATTTCCTCTGACTCCGAGCCTTTGCCAAGACAAAAAATCCGAAGAGTAACCCAGAAGGTAAGATTTTCACATCCTTTAGCTTATCACGATCCTCAAATTCTTTTGAAGCGACAGAGTCATGAGAGCCGGAGGCAGTCCCGGACCAGTAAAGATGCGGAACTCTCCTCTGGCTTACCCAATACACCAAGGAAGAGCCGGAACAAGGTCACCTCTGATTCAAATGTCTTTTATCCTTTGGCGGGTCTCACTCATCAACCACTGAATTCTTCTAACTCAAATTATCAGGAAACTTCACCTTTCTCCGGCGACTCAATGCAGTCTAATCTACCGGCTTTCAAGACCGCTCCAGGGTAATGATAACCTGCTTTATCCTGTGTTCATTTCAATTCGTTGTACTTGCACTGACCTTTTGATCTTTTGCGGTGGAAAAGCAAAGCACAACAAAAGGGTGAAAAACACAAGTCGGCCAAAGAGCTGATCTTTAATGAGCTGGAACTTGGAACGGCCGCACCTGAAACTTCAACTCATGATCCGCCACCTGAACCAGCTCAAGACACACCAACTCCAATTGCTGACCCGCCTGCCAAACGAGCCGCCAATGGCTCTGAAAACTCGGAGATCCCTAGCCCGGCCAGGACGGATGATCCTCAAGACCCTGATGTCGAGATCACCAAGACTGGCTTTGCCAAGCCGGGGAGACCAACCGTGCTGGCCAAGTGTTCCGCCAAGGAGGAACTTCTGGAACGCCGCCGGGTCAAGTTTGATGTCGCCGATTATACTAATATGAGTATTGGGGAAGTTTTTTCTGGCTATATGAGCCAAGTGCACAACAGTCCTGACATCGAATTTGACATGGTGAAGCAGATGCACCAGAAGTTTGAGGTACAATCCTTTCTCTGTACTCATTTATCCTTACTATGCCAGCCCCCAAGTCTATTGCTTATGATGAATATGATGTAGACTTAGAAACAAGCTAAATAACATTAGTGATATTTTTGCAATAATATGTAAGAAAAAACGGCTTACTCCATAGTCCCCAAGGGCCGGCTTAATCAGCATGGTTAAGCCGGTTCTTCATATGCTTGTATAGAATAAGATACTTGAGAAACTTTAACAGCTACATGCATTAGCCCCCAAGTGCCAAGTGCTCTTGCTTGCAAAGTGCTTGGGACTTACTCTCATAAACCGCCTACTTAAGTAAAATTCTTTGGTAGACATTAGCCCCCAAGTGCCAAGTGTTGTTGCTTGTAAAAGGTTGGGGACTTAATATTGTATGATAATAGTCATGACCTTGACCCGGTATTTGTACAGGCCAGCACCAGTCAACTGGAATCAGAGGTATCTGACTTGAAGAACCACCTGCAAGCTCAAGAGACGGAAACCCAAAGAGCCAACTCCAAGTTTGAATTCAGTATATCTGAACAAGAAAAACTGAAAAAAGACTTTGAAATGGAGAAAAAGGCCTGGTCTGATGAAAAAATTGCTTTGATCAATCGAGCTGAGAAGGCAGAGGCGGCTCTTGAAGAGGCGATCGGTGAATTATCCGGCTTAAAACGCCATGTCTCTCAGATGGTCTCAGCAATCTTTGGTAAATTGCCCTGCAAGTGTCAAATAGTTGAATCTTTCAAGTGATCCTATAACTGATCATTAACTCACCTGACGTTGGTATGCAGGCCCCAGGAGTTCAAATCTGAACCAAGACATGTTGATCAAGCTGAAGGCGGTTTACACACTGGTAGAAGAACTCTATACTGGGTCTCAGCACGCCTTAGCCACAGTGGCCCTGTCAAATGAAGTGCCCACCCTTCTGGCGGATGTGCTGAGGAAACTCTGTGTGCTGCCCCAGCGATTTACTGAACTAAGGCGATCGACTGTAAGAGCCGGAGCTATGGCTGCCTTAAGTCGGGCCAAAGCTTGGCTACCGGAGCTAGACCCGGCTGACATCGCCACTGGTTATCCAAGCTTTAAGGAGGATGGCACTCCCTTTGAACAGGAAGACTTCGCCACTTGTGTGAAGGAGATCCGCCCCGTGGCCACCCTGATAGCTAATGAAGCGGATCTCACCAAGTACCAGCCGGGTTATGACGCGGAGAACCGGAGAATTCCAACGCCACATTACAAAGTGACCAGCCTGATCCCCCCACTCCGTAAGCATACCTTCGCCCCTGAAGTTGACCCGGCCGGACTAATTGATGATGAAGCTGAATTTGAAGCTTAGAATGGAATTGACTGGTCATCATCAACCTTCCAGGAAAGGGAACAGGGCGAAGAAGTGGAGAGGGCTGACCCGGATGCTTCAGGTGAACACGAGCATTAACCTGCCACGCGGTTCATACCTGTGATCTGCTAAAAAACAATATGAATCATTTGGACTCGGGGAGTCATGTAATAGGGTAGAAATAACTTTGTTCTGTCATGCCATCGTGCACATTTTTGTGCTCAACACTTGCTAAGCCGCCATCTTATATTCGCCTGTACTATTCTTATCATCTGTTTTCCTTATGCTTTAGCAAGGCTCTGAACTGTCCTGCACACAGAAATAGATCACAAGATCCCGTGGCGGCTTACCGCAAGGTGGTTCATAATATCTTTACATATAACCATAAATATGGAAAAAGAGTCACAGATAAGCTTGCTGTGAAATATAATTTTTAAAACACAACCATAATATTATACCTGTGATCCTTTGATTTGTACTACCGGTTTATATGACCCGAACAGTAAGGGTGATAACCCAATCTTTAGAAACCAATACCTCCAAAGATATGATGGCTCTCATATGTTGGCGACTTATCATCCAAAATCAAGCCGGGTTAAACTTAAACCACACTCACACTTAGATCTTTGAACAAAAAAGTCTCAAGTCAAAAGAAAGGCTGCTTTCAAATAAAACTTAAACCAAATAAGAAGAAACAATCGAGGCTTCTGATTCGAATACGATCAGTAAACCGTTCCAAAGGGGTTAAGCTAGGATTTGAATACGATCATGTAGCCCCCAGTGGCTTTGGCGTTGCGCGATCAAGAGGGTACCGACAACTATGTTCTCTTTGGTTCGAATACGACCTATGTTTGAACAGGAAGCCCCCTAATGACCTTAAGAGTTTTTTAACGACTCTGATTTGAATACGATCAAAATCGGTTCCCAAAAGGGGTGGAGCTATGATTCGAATACGATCAAGAAGCCCCCTAGTGAGCTCGGCAGTGTGCCGATCAAAAGGGTATCGACATCTATGTTCTCTTTGGTTCGAATATGACCTATGTTTGAACAGGAAGCCCCCTAGTGATCATGAGATTTAACGACTAGATTTGAATACGATCATAAGCCGGATCAAGCGGGACAAGCTAGATTCGAATATGATCAGCCCCCAAGTGATCATTTGAAATGACAATAATTAAGACATATTACCTTTGAGGACGAAAAATGACAGAGGTCCTGCTTTATTACTTATCATAATATATACATCGTCAAAATATGTACATCATGAGAGTCGGTGGCTCAAGTGTAGTAAGGCCGAAGATGAGCGATATTCCACGGCCGGCGGGTCTCCTCCTGTGACTTACATGAGTCTTTGTGCTCTCGAACATCGATAAGGTAGTATGACCCATTGTTCAAGTTCTTGCTGACCACAAAGGGCCCTTCCCAAGGTGGGGATAACTTGTGTGCATCGGTTTGATCCTGGATGAGCCGGAGCACCAAATCACCATCCTGAAAGGTTCTGGATTTAACCCGGCGGCTGTGATAGCGGCGCAGGTCTTGTTGGTAAATCGCTGAGCGGGCTGCTGCCAAGTCACACTTTTCATCCAATAGGTGAAGTGCATCCTTACGAGCTTGTTCGTTATTCGCTTGAACATAAGCCGCCACACGGGGCGAGTCATGACAAATTTCACTTGGAAGAACCGCCTCGGCTCCGTAAACCATGAAAAAGACGTATAACCCGTAGACCTGTTAGGAGTAGTATTGATGCTCCATATCACAGAGAGTAACTCCTCAACCCAACAACCCGGCATCTGTTGCAAAGGAACCAAAAGCCGAGGCTTGATGCCTTTCAAGATTTCCTAATTGGCTCTTTTAGCTTGACCATTGGATTGGGGATGAGCCACTGATGAAACATCAAGCCGAATATGCTCACGTGGACAAAATTCTTCCATGGTGCCTGACGGTGTCCTGGACTAGGGGGTACTCACCACGTCGTCTCCCGATCAGTTGGATTGGGCTGAGGATCCCCATGGCCGTATACTCATGGGCCAGTCCGGACAGTTGCCGCATACAAGGAAGATTCCACAAGACTTGGCGATCAAGACAAGGACTCCTCCCCCACCGGCGTATTCGGCTAGGACTCTTGTTATCCTAGGCCTCTGGTGCATTATATAAACCGAGGCCAGGCTAGTCGATAGAGATATACAACAACAATCATACCATAGGCTAGCTTCTAGGGTTTAGCCTCCTTGATCTCATGGTAGATCCACTCTTGTAACACACATCATCAATATTAATCAAGCATGACGTAGGGTTTTACCTCCATCGAGAGGGCCCGAACCTGGGTAAAACATCGTGTCCCTTGCCTCCTATTACCATTGATCCTAAGACGCACTGCTTGGGACCCCCTACCCGAGATCCGCCGGTTTTGACACCGACATTGGTGCTTTCATTGAGAGTTCCGCTGTGTGATCAGCGAAAGGATCAATGGCTCGACTGCAGGTCAACTGCGACGTCGGCTTCTTCGTCACCAGCTCGACTGGTTACCTTGGCTTGACCGAGGACTGTGCCCTACCTCCGATCGTCATGTTCGGATGAAGGCCTTCATCAACACCAACTCCGATCTCTATCAAGATCATGGAGGAGTCATCCATGGAGCTCGGGGGCTCAACGTCAACATTGCCCTCAGGCGACCGTGCTGTTTTTCTGGACAACAAACTTGTATCCGCCGCCACCGCCTCCTCGAGTGTCGCCTAAACGATTGCATCGGTGGAATTATGCGTAATTAAGTCTATAACAACCCTGCAAAAATTTCGTCGAGTTCCGATGGAGGAATCTCCGGCAATCTCCGATATACCGGAGCCCTGTTGAATCTGGATGAGAATCCGGACGAGTTTAGCGCGCGGTATCCAGCGTCTAGCTCGGATGTCCTTTGGAGGATCCAACCGTTGATTTGCTGAGGAATTCCCTTATCTACCACCTGCCAAAAATTCAGCTCGATCCGACCGTGCAAACTCCGGGAAACTTCCGATTAGTGCATCACTTTTTGGATCTGTTTTCTGCGCGAAAGCGAATCCGACCCGAGTTCGTCTTTTTTATGAACGGGATTTCGGACATCCTTTTTGAAGGAATTTTTGTATGGGGTATTGTGTTTTGTTCCCGAACACATCCCACTAACTTTAAGATCTTTTGAACATGATCTTCAACATCATGCTGGTGTCAAACCAGTCCGGCAATATTGCTCCATGGCTGCCGACCTGCGCTAGACACGTCGTCACTTTGTTGAGCCAAGCTCAACTTCTTCGGATCATCATCTTGGCAAGCCGAACAAGAGTCCGGCATCGCGAAGGATAAATCATCACCAACATCGCCGCCCCACGGATTACACGGAGCGGGCATACCGGCATCGCCGCACGGTCGCTTCATCAAGCCGGCATCGACCACGTCACGACCTGCATCAGCAGGGCCGCACTATTGCTTCTTCAAGCTGGTGTCCATCACGCCGACCTACTTCGACATCTCGGCTGGACCGAGGGCTTCGCCATCTCTTCATCAACCTACTCCGGACACTTCGGCGTCACTAGCCGACCAGGCATGGGTGCGCGGATCGAGTCCCAATTTTGGGAATCACCTTCCTTCAGATTGCTACAACAAATAAACCAGGTGCTATTAATCCTAGTATTTCTTTTTGCTTGTTTGGGTTAAATTTTTCCCAAGGAATTATTACTCTGGTTAGTCCAGCATATGTACACAGGTCTATCAAATGGTGGCCGCATTATCGACGGTTGCATGATGGTTCGGTCAGTTTCCGTACACAGTTCGGCGAACGCCGCATCCGGAACTCGGACCGACCTGTGAATCCAGGCTTTGCCACGCCTTTATTGCATTACGCCGACGACCTGCATCGACATCGACTTCGGCGCCAGGCCATATTTCTTTTACTACTCACTTTGCATAAATTATTTATTATGCAACATTTTTTTTAATTCCTATTATTACTATTATCCCCGGTCTGCACTATTTTTTGTGCACAGGAAAATGATCCAGCCGGACTATATCCTTTGACGTCACCTCGGCTGGACGGGGGGCTTCGTCAACACTTCATTACCCCATGCCGGGGACTTCGGCATCACTCTGCCGTCCTGCATTGACCGTGCTATGTCACCACTTCGGAGTGCCGAGCTCCTTGCTCCGCCACCTCGGGACCGGCTTGGGGGATGGAACCTTGTCCCGCATCAAGCTCGGACCGCGTCGTCAATACCGAACACATTAACCAGCTAAGTTGCCTTCATGCTCAAAGTTTTAAATTTCTAACTTGTGTTCGGTTCGACCAAGAATTATACTTCTTTGTAAAAAAGTTGCTTGTAAAAAATTTCCTTGTCGAAACTTTGTTCGCACACACTTGAAGCGCTACCCGCGCTCATTATACCTGGGGGCTTCTTTAACAGAAGCTTATTAATACAGGCTTTATGCCCAACACATGCGTCACACTTCCGCATGTACCTTTTATTCACCATTATATGCATCGATATGACTTAAGTTTTGGCCAACCTGGGTTGCCTGGCTCCTGTGCTTACCCCTACGTTCCCGATTGTTCGGCTAGGTGGTAAAGGGAGCACCTCTGCGATTGTTACTGCCGGGTCAGCCGGATGTGTACCTCAGACTGGGTGAAGCCAAAAGCTAGCGTTTTTAAGGGAATACTCGGTCGGTGAACTAAAAGATGATTTCTTACCTATTTATTTACCTGCCCCCAGATGTTTTTCTGCTCTTTTCGCAGTCCGGACATGCACTTTAGGGCATGCCTCCCAAGGAAAGGAACCCCTAACGGAACTATTCTCTCTGGAAGATGTTTCTTACTAACCATGTAATATAACATAACTAGTTGGGCACTTGTCTGATAAAGCACTAATGACCCCTACGCCTGGTCTCCACGCATGCCCCGGTTTTTATAACCGCGAGGGTATTCGGACACACTCCGGACTATTGGGTCCAGAGGTTGAAGCGAAAAGGTCCGCTACGACAAACGATCTACAATCCGGCTAGAAGGCATTCTACATGTCACCTTACATTTTATAGTCAACTTTTACCCAAGTTGCTTGGGGGCTCTTATGTTTATTTGAGCCGCTTCATACTAAGTGTTTTTCTTCTTAGTCGTTGCAAAGTTAAAGCACGACAGAAACACTTTTTTTTCTAAAGCCCAATTTTCGGCTTGGCACCGAACACTTGATCTTGTCCGGACGTCATGTTTTTACTGACGTTTTTTGGTTTTCCAAGCTTTTGGCACTTTTAACTATTTGTGTGTTTTCAGCACAAGTCTCGCAGTGCAACACCGGACACCTTTAGAGATTCGGCAAAAACATTCTCGGATATTGCTATATATGCATCAGCTTCGAATTGTGCCTTCGGTCAATAGTTGGGTTGCCCGGCTCCCGCGCTTGCCTCCTACGTTCGGCTTTGTTCGGCTAGGTGTGCAAAGGGAGAACCACTGCGATTGTGCTTCCAGCTCGCATGGTCAAGCACCTCAGTGGAGAAAGCTGAAAACTGACTGTCACAATAGGTGTAAACTGGTCAGCGATTCGATGACTATATTAAATGATGGGCCATTCATAACATTGGCCGAAGTGTTTCCGGCTTGACCTCGACTGTCGCCAAACACTACCGAGGGCTATTAACTGGCCTCCCAAACTAAATCCTCGATATTTTGCTCTTACATTGGAGCTGAGGTTTCATGATCATGCTTAGCATGACAACCCAAAGAAAGGAACCAATAGCGGGACTATTTTCTTTGGAAGACATTTCTTCTATTAAACAGTAATATAACATGTCTCTCCGCGTACCTTTGTTTATAACACCATATGACCAGATTGCCTTGTTTGTTGTAAATCTTTGCCCTCATAAAGGCTTTATAAAGTAGGACAAACACTCCTCGGCTATTGGCCGAGGAGGTGGAAGCCGATGGTCGGTCAAGAAAGTTTTGTACAAAGCGGATCTGAGCATTAATGACGTAAAGTACTTGGATACATAGAGTCATTACACATAATTTGTGATTTTACTAGGGATATCGATCCTTAATACGGCCTCCCGTGCTCGCATTAAGGCTCGGGGGCTACTGGGCTTCGGGCTTATTATTTACAAATATTAAAGGGGCACATCGATCCCCTGATCTGGTATTGCCACCCAACCAGTGTCTCGGGGGCTACTGCATTGCCTGTTCTATGCAGAAAATTTTAAGTGCAATACAGTTTCCGAGGAGATTTTGATCCTCAGGTTGGTCGGCCGCACCCAACCTGAGTCTCGAGGACTGAGCACGCCGCTTTTTTTGTCCCGAAGTATTCTGCCGAGCTAGGACTTGATCCTCAGACCGATTTTGCAAATCAGCTTGAGTCTCAGCAGCTACGGGGATCAGCGGTCTTATGTCATCCTTCATGGGCATCTCGGGTTTTAGACCGATACCCACCTCGAGGGCTACTGGCACCAATCAAAAATATTGACAAAAATCGGCCCACATTCGGGGTGGTGCACCACCTCGGAAGCAGTCCGACATAAAGCTCGGGTGCTAGTGGCTGGCTCGATAGAGGGCATTTCCGGCATTAAGCTCGGCTAAACTCCTTCAAACTTCTTTGAACCAAGGTGATTTACGACACCTCGGATACAGTCCAGCGTTGGAGCTCGGATACATAGTCCGGCGTTGGAGCTCGGATACAGTCCGGCGTTGGAGCTCGGATACATAGTCCGGCGTTAGAGCTGGGAAGCAGTCCGGCATTGGTGCTCGGCTGCAAAAGATACCTCGAATGCAGTCCGGCGTTGGAGCTCGGACGCAAGAGGACGTTGCCACCCGGGAACAACTTCAAACCCGAGGTGTGGCATAAAAATAACAAGGCATTGATAAAGGCCAGAAACTTAAAGGGGCTCCTCGGATACCCGACGTGTAAACTCGTCGAATGCATTTCGGCGATCCTCAAGATCGAAGATGAGAAGATTTGTTGAACCAGTATTCAAGACCGACGACCAAAGATGAAGAACAGTTCGGAAGAATCGAGGCGCGTCCCCAACTTGAAGACCAGTTCAGGGGGCTACTAACGGTGTCCTGGACTAGGGGGTACTCACCACGTCGTCTCCCGATTAGTTGGATTGGGCCGAGGATCCCCATGGCTGTATACTCATGGGCCAGTCCGGACAGTTGCCGCATACAAGGAAGATTCCACAAGACTTGGCGATCAAGACAAGGACTCCTCCCCCACCGGCGTATTCGGCTAGGACTGTTGTTATCCTAGGCCTCTGGTGCATTATATAAACCGAGGCCAGGCTAGTCGATAGAGATATACAACAACAATCATACCATAGGCTAGCTTCTAGGGTTTAGCCTCCTTGATCTCGTGGTAGATCCACTCTTGTAACACACATCATCAATATTAATCAAGCAGGACGTAGGGTTTTACCTCCATCGAGAGGGCCCGAACCTGGGTAAAACATCGTGTCCCTTGCCTCCTGTTACCATTGATCCTAAGACGCACTGCTTGGGACCCCCTACCCGAGATCCGCCGGTTTTGACACCGACAGTGCCTTTATATAGATTAGTACCATTGTCAGTTATAATGTTGTGTGGAAAGCCAAAGCAAAATATCACCTTCTTCATGAATTGAACCGCCGTGGCTGCGTCACACTTACTAACTGGCTCTGCCTCAACCCACTTTGTGAACTTGTCAACTGCCACCAAGAGGTGGGTCTTTTTATCTTTGGACCTTTTGAAAAGCCCAACCATGTCAAGCCCCCATACTATAAACAGTCAGGTAATTGGAATCATCCTCAATTCTTGAGCCGGCACGTGAGCACGTCTTGAGAACTTCTGACAACCATCACATTTACTGACCAGATCCTCCGCATCCGCATGAGATGTCAGCCAATAAAATCCATGATGAAAAGCCCTGGCCACAAGGGATTTGACCCAGCATGATGGCCACAATCTCCTTCGTGAATCTCATGAAGAATTTCTTGACCTTCTTCAGGAGAAACACAATGCTGAAACGCCCCAGTGACACTGCGATGATGCAACTCGCCATTGGCAATTGTCATTGACTTAGACCGCTGGGTTATCTGCCTGGCCAAGGTTTCATCCTCGGGCAATTCTTCCTCGGTCATGTAAGCCAAGTAAGGCAATGTCCAATCTGGGATGACGTGAAGAGCCGCCACCAACTGTGCTTCTGGGTCAGGAACAACCAAGTCTTCCTCTGTAGGCAGCCTGGTAGAAGGGTTATGCAGAATATCCAAGAAAGTATTAGGCGGCACCGGCTTACGCTGGGATCCCAGCCGACTTAAGGCATCGGTCGCCTTGTTCTTTCTGCGGTCAATGTGCTCCACTTGGTAACCCTTGAAATGTCGAGCAATGGCATCAACCTCACGGCGATAAGCCGCCATAAGAGGATCCTTGGAATCCCACTTGCATGGTACTTGTTGAGCCACCAAATCTGAGTCGCCAAAGCATCTTACCCGGCTTAAGCTCATCTCCTTAGCCATCCAAAGACCATGGAGTAAGGCATCATACTCAGCTGCATTGTTAGTACAGGGAAACATCAACCGTAGCACATAACAAAATTTTTCACCTCGAGGGGAAGCTAACATGACTCCAGCCCCCGAGCCCTCCAATTGCCTGGACCCATCAAAGTGAATAGTCCAATATGTGTTATCCGACTTCTCTTCAGGCATCTGCAGCTCTGTCCAATCATTGATGAAGTCCACCAGTGCTTGTGATTTGATAGCAGTGCGTGGCACATACTTTAAACCGTGAGGCCCAAGCTCAATGGCCCACTTGGCGACTCGTCCCGTGGCTTCTCTGTTTTGAATGATATCTCCTAAAGGAGCAGAACTGACCATAGTGATAGGATGGCCCAAGAAATATTGCTTAAGCTTCCGGCTTGCCATGAACACCCCATAAACGAGCTTCTGCCAATGTGGATATCGTTGCTTGGACTCAATAAGCACCTCACTGATGTAGTAAACCGGCCGTTAAACCGGATGTTCCTTGCCAGCCTCCTTGTGCTCCACCACAATGGTCACACTGACAGCCCGTGTGTTAGCAGCCACATATAACAATAATGGCTCCTTATCAATGGGAGCAGCAAGAACCGGCAGCTCAGCTAGCTGCTCTTCAAATCTTCAAAGGCAGCGTTAGCAGCGTCACTCCAGACGAAGTCGTCTGTCTTCTTCATCATCTGATACAGTGGTACGGCCTTCTCAACCCACCGGCTTATGAACCGGCTTAAAGCAGCAATATGACCCGCCAGACGCTGAACGCCATTAATGCACGCCGGTTTAGCCAAAGAGGTGATTGCCTTGATCTTCTCCGGGTTAGCCTCAATGCCTCTGTTAGAAACCAGAAAATCCAAGAGCTTGCCTGCAGGTACACCAAAAACGCACTTGGCCGGGTTAAGCATCATCTTGTAGACCCGGAGATTATCAAAGGTCTCTTTCAGATCATCTATCAAAGTCTCCTTCTCTCTGGATTTTACCACAATGTTGTCCACATAAGCATGAACATTGCGCCCAATCTGATTGTGAAGACAGTTCTATACACATTGCTGATAAGTCGCCTAGGCACTCTTAAGCCCAAAAGCCATAGACACATAGTAGAAGGCTCCAAATGGAGTAATAAAAGCCGTCTACTCCTAGTCCTTCACTGCCATCCTGATCTGATGATAACCAGATTAAGCATCCAAAAATCTCAAATGCTCACAACCCGCCGTAGCATCAATGATTTGATCAATACGAGGGAGAACGAAGGGATCAGTCGGACAAGCTTTGTTTAAGTCCGTGTAATCCACACACATATGCCAAGTGCCGTTCTTCTTAAGCACGAGCACCGGGTTAGCCAACCACTCTGGATGAAAAACTTCAATAATGAACTCGGCCGCCAAGAGCCGGGCCACTTCCTCGCCAATGGCCTTATGCCTCTCTTCATTGAATCACCAAAGAATCTGCTTGACCAGCTTAAATTTTAGATCAATATTGAGAGTGTGCTCAGCGAGTTCCCTCGATACACCCGACATATCAGAAGGCTTCCATGCAAAGAGGTCCCGGTTCTCACAGATGAACTCGATGAGCGCGCTTTCCTATTTGGGATCCAGATTGGCACTGATACTGAACTGCTTAGATGAATCACCTGGAACAAAATCATCAAGCTTGGTATCATCGGCCGACTTAAACTTCATTACCGACTCATGCTCTATGGTCGGTTTCTTCAAAGATGTCATGTTCGCCGGGTCAACATTGTCCTTATAGAACTTCAACTCCCTGTTGCACAAACGGATTCAGCGTAAGCAACATCGCCTTCCTCACATTCCGAGGCTATTTTTCGGATCCCATACATTGTGATGGTGCCCTTATGACCCGGCATCTTGAGCTGCAGATAAACATAACACGGACGTGCCATGAACTTGGCGTAAGCCGGCCGTCCAAACAAGGTATGATACGGGCTCTTGATTTTGACCACCTCAAAGGTTAACTTCTCAGCCCTAGAATCATACTCATGTCCAAATGCTACCTCTAGCTCAATCTTACCTACTGGGTATGCCGACTTACCAGGGACCACCCCATGAAAAACAGTGTTGGAAGTCTTGAGGTTTTTATCAGTCAAACACATGTGACGAAAAGTCTCATAATAGAGGATGTTGATGCTACTGCCTCCATCCATGAGTACCTTAGTGAACTTATATCCACCAACCTGAGGGGCCACCACCAAGGCCAAGTGGCCCGGATTGTCAACCCGGGGAGGGTGATCTTCCCTACTCCACAGAATAGGCTGCTCAGACCATCTTAAATAAAAAGGGACTGCCGACTCAATAGCGTTCACAGCCCTCTTATGAAGCTTATGGTCCCGCTTGCACAAACTGGTGGTAACACGTGATATTGTCCACTATTCAGCTACTTTGGATGACTCTGGTATCCACCCTGCTGCTGCTCCTGATTTCCCTGGCCAGATTGCTGATTATAACCACCTTGATTACCTTGAGAGTTTTGAAAATTGGAATTTGAACCACCGCCCGGGCCATGAAAGCCGCCGCCACCTGAGCTGCCGCCCAGCCCATGATTATCGTCGAACATGTTAGAATTCTTGAAAGCCTTCATGATCGTGCAGTCCTTCCATAGGTGAGTGGCCGGTTTCTGTGGGGTGTTGTGTCTCGGACAGGGCTCATTCAGCAATTGCTCAAGCATGGGGCTTGACCCGCCGGACCGAGGAGGTGGTCTCCCGTTGCGTCGCTGATTGTTGCCCCACGCGTTGGTGTTAGCCACAAACTCCAAGCTACCATCAGCCTTACGTTTATTATTACCTCCTTGATTCGCCGGGTTATGCTGAGGACCCTTGGCGTTGCCGTTCTTTTTTCCCTTCCCTGTCTTCTCATCATCAGACTCGGGATCCTTGGTACTATCAGAGTCGGCATACTTGAATAGAGCCGCCATCAGCTGGCCCATGTTATTACAATCGCGCTTGAGCTGCCCCAGCTTCATCTTCAGAGGCGTAAAACGGTAATTTTTCCCAACATTAAGACTGCAGAGCCGGCATCCATCTTATCACACGAATGTATTATGGCCTTGACCCGGCGCTCCCAATGGGTCGTGGACTCACCCTCCTCTTGCTTGCAATTAGTCAAATCCACAATTGACATAGGCTGCTTGCATGTATCTTTGAAGTTCTGAATGAACCGGGCTTTTAACTCTGCCCATGAACCGATGGAATTAGGCGGTAGCCCCTTCAACCAAGTGCGGGTAGTCCCATCCAACATCATGGTGAAGTACTTGGCCATCGCAGTGTCACTGACCTCCAGTAACTCCATAGCCATCTTGTAGCTTTCAATCCACGCTCCAAACTGTAAGTCGGCCGTATAATTAGGCACCTTTCTAGGACCTTTGAAATCCTTGGGCAAACGCTCCTTACGCAGAGCCGGCACCAGACAGGGGACACCTCCGGTCCTGGTGGTTGTGTCTGCCTCAGTAGAAGTCATCGGATAAACCGGAAAAGGCTAGTAAGCTGCCAGCTGGGCCGCCTGCTCAGCCGGCTGCTGAGCCGCCTGTTTAGCCTCTTGACGTATTCTGCCCTGATCCACCAGGTTAAGAGCTCCATCACGCGCCGGGTCATGCCTGCACGACTGGTCACGACGCCGGGTGTTGCTTGAAACGGCCGCTGAATCCATGTGCCCGCTATAACTCGGGCTCCGGCTTGGACGATGGGTTGAATGAATCCTGTCTCGACTATACGAGTATGCCTCCTGCTGTGCTAAAGCCGTCTGAAGGAGTTCTCTGACCCTGCGAGTTTCAACCGCCATTGGCGAGTCACCATCCACTGGGAGAGCCGCCAATCGTGTTGCCGCAGTGATCATGTTCTCCAACGGTTAGAATAATGACCCGGTGGTGTTGGTACATATTGAGGCGGAGCAGTATTCATCTGGGGAGGCTCCATCGTACGCGGCTGAATCGGCGTCCCAGCTCCGGGTGTTGCAACCCGGTTCACCTCCGGCGGGTTACTGGGCCCTGCCCTGGGCGTTCGGAAGAGATTTCGAGGATCATAAACCGGAGGCAGACGGGATTAACTCTTCTGGTACCTTCTCCTCATGACCTTGTTTGACGCGTTCTGATCCATCGTGAGTTGGAAAGCCTGTGACTGAATCTGTTGAGCCTGAGTGTCCAGAGCCGCCCGCTCTGCAGTCATCCTGACATCTTCCGCCGCCAGGTCTTCCTTAGCATGTACTATATCCAGCTTTAATTGTGCCACTTCCGCATCATGTTGAGCTTGATCTACCGGGTTAACCACGGCGGTTAACAGAGCTGTCATGTTATCCATGAGATCCATCAGCACCTGAGCCGGAGGGCGCACAGGGCCTCCTGCCCCCGCTGCCGCTGACCCGGAGGTTATCGCTGCCGCAGTTGTAGAATTTTGAATGGGTTGCGTGCCAGCCATGAAGATCCCAACTCTGCTTGGCGGCTCAAGGAGGTCCGGAATACTACTGCCATCGGAACAACCCCTAAGCCCGCCATCTTGCAATTGATACAACGAATCCGTCTCACATGTGGACGACTCACCATCAGAGTAGATGGCCGTCTCACCGGCCGACACAGATCCATCAGGAAGTTCCCCTCCGTGGATGTATCCCATGAAGGCACGCTTCATAGCAGGCTGAGCCCGGGCGGGTCTCGCACGCTGAACCATCTCGACGAGGTCGGTGCAGATGTCCGGCTCAGGGCCTGGCTCGCCGATCTTGCCGATAAAGACGTGGATTCTGCCGAAGGGGACCCGGTACCCGTACTCAATTGAGCCAGCCTCGGGGCCCCAGCCTTCATCGTCGATGTAGAGCTTGCCGCGACGACTCTTGGTCATCCGGCCCACAGTGTATCCCTTGAGCCCTTTGAAGCTGCACTTCAAGAACTCAAATCCACCGTGCGCTGGCCCATGGTGGGCGCCAACTGTCGTGGAATTGTCACGTTAGATGTCCTAGTGAAATGACTTAGTCATGGAAAGCTTAAAGGGGTTAATCGAGACAAAAGACACGGGGTTTATACTGGTTTGGCCCCTTACGGTGAAGGTAAAAGCCTACGATCCAATTTTGAGTGGGATTGCTTATGTCTCGATAACCAGGGAGCGAAGTTGCTTGACCTAGCTCTCGATCTGATGTTACTTACCTTGAACTGCCGTTGGGTCGTCCCTTTATATATAGAGGCCGACGCCCAGCGGCTCACAGAGTCCCGACCGGCTCACAAATAGTGTCCGGCTCGGTCTCTAACTATTCTTGCCTTACAATACAAGTCATATACATATGGCGGTTTATCTCTATGGGCCTTAAGTCGCCTCTGGGCTTTGGACCCTTAACTGAACCGCCATCTTCAGGCTTGGTCTTGGGCTTTAAAAGTACTCATAGGTATAACCCGGCCCCTCCTGGGCGGGTCATACCTAATAGTTATATCCCCAACACCACCTGAATAATTTTCTTATCATATGAGTGGTGGTGGTTTTACACTCATGGTTAATGTGAGGAGAGGAGCTCATGCCACAAACCCACGTGATCATTTAACTCGATTAACCGTAACCTATGAGATCATAGGGCTAGGTGGGTTATGATGTTGGTAATAGTTTCTTAGCCGATTACATGGAGATGCCTAAATACTGAGTTCTGGTTGTCCAAGATCTTCCACAACACAATGAGAAATATGATGTTCCTAAGTGCTGGTGGCAGCCCTTGAGGAGCCATAGATGAATATTCAACATCGATATGATATTTGCGAGTAGAGTGTTCACCGGAGTCTTCAACTCACAAAATTTGGTTTTTGCTACAATATTAAATTTAATATGTACCAATGAGTTTAGCAAAAAAAACTTATGCTAGCAAGGAAAGTGGAGCGGTATATTTAAGTAGGGATGTTTGACAATAGAGAGCATTGTAGGAAGTTTTGAAAGGGGGTAAGATTTGGAGCAAAGATTTAGGGCTGGTTGGGCCTATGACGCTAGAGCTGAACCTAAATCTTTGTTCTAGAGGCTCCTTGGTCTCGGCGCAACCAGGATTAGTGGGGATGAGTACTACTTCAAACACCGCAACACCTTTTTAGCCTCCGGGGTGCATTTTAAAGGGTCCAATCCTTTGAAGAGCTTGAACTAGGGAGGCTCCACTCCTCGAGATTTAAGACAAATCTCCCGAGGCCGCCATGCTGCCCAATAGGCATTGTATGTCCTTTAGACGCACTCGCGGGCTCATCTGCTCGATGGTGGTGATCTTCTTAGGGTTAGCCTTGATTCCCTTGCTTGACATGAGGAAACATAGAGCTTCCCTTGCTTGACATAGCTACCTTCAAGTGGTGAGCAGCCCAAATCAACCGCCACTACTTCGTTTTAACCCACATCCTACCAATAAGAATGATGAAACGCTCTTTCATAAGAAATTGTGTGCAACTGACTTCCGAAAGGGATGAAACTCAGCATTGTGTCCTTATCACCCATGTCGGGTGTGGTAAAAAAATTGAGAGCGTTATGTCAAAAACTTGTTGCACCTGTTGTACAACCGAACACTCTCCCCGAAGTGTCAGGGTTTCAAACTGAAACCGCCGCATGTCACACGCAACTCCTTTTTTTAAATCTTTTGAACTTCAAACTATTTCTATGACTAAAACACACCATCCAAAGTCACAGGCTCAAATTTGGACACATTTCGAGTTGGTCTACTATTCACGAAGCATTAATTGATTTACCAGCCACTAACAATGACTAAACACTCTTTTGTAAGAACTGCATGCAAACGAGTTCCGAAAGGGATGAAACTTTCATGGTGTCTTCATCTCACCAATCTAGAGTGTGGTAAATATTTGAGAGAGTTATGGGCAAAACTTGATGCACCTGGTGTACAAACCGAACGGTCTCCCCTGAAGTGTCAGGGTTTCAAACGGAAACCGCTGCCTGCCACATGAAACTCCTTTTCTTAAAATCATTTGAACTTAACACTTTTTCTATGACTAAAACACACCATCCAAAGCCACATGCTCAAATTTGGCCACTTTTCGAGTTGGTCTACTATTTTTGAGGCATTAACTGATTTACCGGCCACTAAAGATGACAAAATGCTCTTTCATAAGAAATTTCATGCAAACGAGTTCTGAAAGGGATGAAACTGTGCATGGTGTCTTCATCTCATCCATGCAGAGTGTGCTAAAATTTGAGAGCGTTATGGAAAAAACTTGATGCACCTGGTATACAAACCAAGCATGCTCCCCTAAAGCATGCTCAAACTGAAACCACCCTCTACCACATGCAAGTCAATTTTTAAAATCTTTTGAACTTCAATCTTTTTCTATGATTAAAACACGCCATCCAAAGACACGTGCTTAAATTTGCCAAATTTCGAGTTGGTCTGCTATTTTTAAGGCATTAGCTAATTTACCAGCTACTAAAAATAACAAAATGCTCTTTCCTAAGAATTTGCATGCGAACGAGCTTCGAAATGGATCAAAATTTGCATGGTGTATTCATCTCACCCATGTAGGGTGTGGTAAAAAATTAGAGAGCTTTCCGGCAAGAAAAACTTGATGCACCTGATGTACAAACCGAACACTCTTCCCGGAGTGTCAAGGTTTCAAACTGAAACCGCCGCCTACCACACACAACTCCTTTTCTTAAAAAAACTAACTTCAAACTTTTTCTATGACTAAAACACACCACCAAAGCCAGATGCTCAAAAAGCATCCAAACGAGGTCTGAAAGGGATTTTCAGACTTCAAATATTTGTGGCGAGTGGCCTAGAAAGCCCGCCACTAGAAACTCTTGTAAACTTTTAAAAAATGGGCGTGGGTCACGCAAATATAGCTATGGCGGGCACATTTTTCTACCCGCCACTGCTTAGCCACGCATCAGTGGCGAGCAATCCAGTCAGGCCCACAACTGGCTTTTTTTCCTGCGAAGAAATTTGAAAGAGTTTACGAGTGGCGAGTGGTAATTTACGCCTGCCACTGGTGTGGATCACCAGGGCGGATGAGCAATTTTACCGCCACTGGATTTTTTTTCAAAATAGAGTGGTCGGTATCTGGGCGTGCCCGCCACTAATTTGAGATCACCTATAAGCCTTTTCTCAATAATGTACCCTGCATGTCTGTTCTTGCTGAGTTATGTGAATGGGTTACAAGATTGATCTTCTTTCTCTTTGGCTCCAGTTTCTCCCTTATATATCACGGGGGCATCCACAGTGTCCTCTTCTTGGCACCTATGGCATGCTCGAAACCAGCTGGGGACCTGCCCGGATCTTATCAGCCTGAGCCCAGCACTAATGGTAGCGGTTGGTGGCACCACCCTGTAGCGACGCATTACAATAAACCCAACTGCTCCTGTGGATTCGATCGTTAGCGAGGATGGGATGGAAGTGTAACATTGTTCTTAGGAGTGGCTAGGTTCAAATGGACCTTCCAGGCCCGTCCCACTCGACAAATGACAGGTCCAATCGATGGAGTTCACTAGCGATCACGATTGGGTCGTGATGACCACTATGCCTCGTGTGCCGTGACAAAGGGGTAGGCCCGACCACTGGGAGCGCCCCTATATCTCGCCTTCGATGAGTCTGGCTTTCGACTGTGGCACAGGGACACCCAGCCACATTGTCCTTATATATCACGAGGGCACCCACAGTGTCCTCTTCTTTGCACCTGTGGCGTACTCGAAACCAGTTGGGGACCTGCCTTGATCTTATCAGCCTGAGCCCAGCACTACTGGTAGCGGTTGGTGGCACCACCCTGTAGCGACGCATTGCAATAAACCCAACTGCTCCAGTGGATTCGATCGTTAGCGAGGATGGGCTGGAAGTGTCACATCGTTCTTAGGAGTGGCCAGGTTCAAATGGACCTTCCAGGCCTGTCCCGCTCGACAAATGACAGGTCCAATCAATGGAGTTCACTAGTAGTCACGCTTGGGTCGTGATGATCGCTATGCCTCATGTGCCGCGACAAAAGGGGTAGGCCGGACCACTGGGAGCGCCCCTATATCTCACCTTCGGCGACTCTGGCTTTCGACTCAATGAAGGGCAAGCGAGTTGGGCCGGCCCACATGTGCGGGAGGCCACAACCGCTTTTTCCTGTTTTTCTTATGTTTTCTCACTTCGTTTTTTGCTTTAATATTGCACGTTTGTTTATATTTTTAAATATTATATATATATATATATATATATTACAAAAAACATTTAAAAATTTTGAACAAGTATTTGAAAAATGTCAAACAAATATTTAATGAATGTTGAACAAGTATTTGACAAAATGTTCATCATGTATAAAAAATGTTAATCAAGCATTTGAAATACAATTATGAACAAGTATTTGAAAATACTGAACAAGTATTTAAAAAATGTTGAACAATTATTTGAAATGTTGATCATGAATATAAAAATGTTAATCAATCATTTCAAAAACTGTTGAACAAGTACATGAAGAATATTAATCAAGCATTTGGAAAATGTTAAGTGTGTATAGAAATTTTATTAAACATGTGTTAAAAATGTTAATATTGTATTTAGAAAATATTAATCAAGCATTTGACTTTTTTAAACATGTATAGAGAATGTTGACCATGTATTAAAATAATATTAAATTTGTATTGACAAAATATTAAACGTATATTAGAAAATTGTTGTTGACGTATGAAAAATGTAAAAATGAAAAACAAAAGAAGCAAAATAAACCAAAGAAAAAAGAAAAAGAAACAAATGAAATAAAGAATGAAAAACCCGGAAAGATATGAAGAAACAAGGAGAATTAACGAAAAAATAGGAAAAAAACCCAATAAGAACATAGAAAAATCCGGTGAAAAACAAAAGAAAAAACAGAAAAAATCCAAAAAACAAATTAAAAAAATCAGAAAAACCAGCTCTTTTCTCCTTAAGTAGAACACGTCTAAATACTTAGCACGAATGCGATGTTAGCCGACTGACAACGAGCGCTCGCAGCAACTATTTATCGCATTAAGCGATCCCTACGGGATGTCTCGCTGAAGCGTTTCCAGTAATCGGCCGGCCCATGTTCACGAGGAAAAAAAGACAACCTGTGGGAGAGGCGGGATTTGGTCCCCGCTCTCTCCTTGGGAAGAGTAAGCCACTCCACCTAAGTTTAGCTCCTGATAAGAATGAGATGCGTATTGTAGTTGAGGTGAGTGAAGCCAATTTTCCATTTGTTTTCAGTTTTCTTTTCTGTTAGTTCTTTTTGTTTTTTCTTCGGTTTGTTTTTTCTTCTCCACTTTTTTGTTTAGTTTTCCTTTCCGTTTTTTGTTTTTTTGTTGTTTTCTTTCTTCTCCAGTTTTTTTCCCCTTCAAATGCTTGTTCAACATTTTTCTACGTTTCTATATAAATAATCAAAACATTTGGAATACTTGTCAATATTTTGTTTTTCAAATACCTATTCAACATTTTCAAATGCTTGTTCAACATTTTTATATACATGATCTACATTTTTTTCAAATTCTTGTACAATACTTGTTCAACATTTTTTAAATACACATTCAACATTTTTTAAATACTTTTTCAACATTTTTCAAATGTTTTTGGAAGAGTGTTTTTTAAAAGCAAAACTACAAAAAAGATAATATTTTAAAGGAAAACTACAAAAATAAAAGCAAAACAGAAAACAGAAAACGTAAAAAAAAAGACTGAGAATGGGCCCTCAAGCAAACCTGGGCCGACCCATGTGCAGCTGCCTCTCGACGCGAGTGCTCCCCCAGGTCTCGCTGAACGCGAACAATAGAAGCGCCCACGAGAGCTACGCGTCACCCTGCAAACTACTCCCTCCGTTCGGAATTACTTGTCGCAGAAATGGGTGTATCTAGTAATTCCGAACGGAGGGAGTAGGACACAGGCCGATCCTAATTCATTGCTTCCCATTTCCTTCCCTTTTTTTAAAAGCGGAGCAACATAGGACACAGGCCGATCCAGTTACCTACAGAATTGAAAAACCTTCAACGATGCTAGCTTAGGGCTCACTTAAAGCAAGAAATAGTCGTCGCGAACCACTGGACGCAACAATTGCCCCTGTGAGATCCTTCTTGGGCCCTCGAGGGACTAAGCGCAGGAAGACCAGGACTCCTATTTAGCACGTGGCGCGCTGGCAAACAAGCATACTATTGGCCTTGCCTAACAGCGGGAAGGGGACCCCGGCAGTTTTTAGTTTAGTTTATTTTTATTTTTGTTTTTTATAACTTTACTTGTTTAAAATAATTCAGGATTTCAAAAAGTTCCAATTTTAAAAATGTGGATTTTGGAAAAAATATACCGAAAATCAGAAAATGTCCGTATACTCAGAAACTTTCATGATTACTGAAAAATGCTCGCGTATTTGAAAAAAATTCGTGAATTTGAACAAAAAAAATTCAAATTCAAAAATGTTCATCAGTTTTTCACAAAAATAAACAATGATTATGAATTATATAGAAGTTCATCGATTCAAAATATGTTAGCTGATTCAAAATATTCATGCATTTCAAAAAAACATAAAACAAAAACAGTTCGTCCTTTCAAATAATATTCACTGATTCAAAAAAATGTTCGCTGGTGCCAGAAAATGTTCATCGAGTAAAAAAATATTCGCTGATTCAGAAAAATTTCGTCGTTTCAAGAAGTGCTGTTGGTTCAAAAAAAATTTAATCGATTCAAAAACTGTTCACCAATTCAACTTGTACATGGTTCAAAAAATGTTCACCAATAAAATAAGTTCATCGATTCGAAAAATGATCACCGATTCAAAAAAAATTATCTATTCAAAGAATGTTTTCCGATTCAGAAAAATGATCGTCAATTCAAAAAATGTCCGCTGCTTCAAACACTGTTCATTAGTTGAAAAAAATATTTTCCCATTCAAAAGAATATTCATTGATTCTAAAAAAAATGTTCATGTATTTCAAAACAATGTTCATCAAACAAAAATTGTTCCTCGATTCAAAAGATGTTAGCTGATTCAAAAACATTTCACTGATTGAAAAATATTTTGCCAATTCAAAACATATTCGCTGCTTCAAAAACTATTCATAGGTTCAAAATAAGTCACCAGTTCAAAAATAAATTCATCGATTCATGAAATGTTCACAAGTTTCAAAACTTTGCCCATTCAAGAAAATGTTCGCAAGTTTCAAAAACAATTCACAAGTCAAAAAAAGTTTAGAATAATTATAAATATATTCGTTAATTTGAAACATGCCATGGCTTCCAAAAAAATGTTCACGAGTTCCAAAAATGTTTAAATTTAGAAAATATTATGTCAAAAAAGTTTGCAAATATGAATAAAAATGTTCAAAAAATGGAAAAGGAAAAATAACTAAAAACGAAAAAAATAAAATAAAACAAACAAACTAGAAAAAAAAGAGGGAAAGATGAACATGAAAAATAAGATGGAAAATATAAAAAAGGGAAATATAAAAAGAAACAAAAACCAAAGGAAAAAACGAAAAACCTATATAGAGGAGGTTCTAGGACCTTCCCAAAATCAGGTGTCAAAAATCCATACTGCACTGGCCCATATTATGGATAGGCACGGGGTTGTGGGGGGAGGGTGGGGGGGATGCGCTAGGTCAATAGACGACGACCTACACACCAAATAGGAAATTGGCCGCGAAGACTGGTCGACCATCCTACCGAAGAGGAGGGAGGCACCAATTTAGTTAACATTGGTGCTCGGGAGGGGGGGGGGGGGGTGTTCGGGGAACCCACTCGGGAGGAAGGAAACTGCCCAGAGCTCCAGCATGCAAAGGGCCCCACACTTTTGGTTGACACGGAGCCGGGGTCGCATCATTTCAGCAGGCCTTGGGGAGCTCCTATTTGGCGCGTGACGGGTTGGCGAACGAGCCCGCGCGAAAGCGGGGCTGGACGACCCCCGTTTTTTTAATTATTTTGCTTTTTGTTTATTTTCTGCTTTTATTAATATTTTCTTCAAAATAATTCAGAATTTTTATAATTTCCAAATTTAATAAATTAAGTTTTGAAAAAATGTTACAGAAATCTCAAAATGTACGTGGTTAATGTTCCTGATTTTAAAAAATTGTTCATGTAAAAAATGTTCGCAAATTTGAACGAAAGTTTCATGAATTCAACAAATATTTATGAATTTTTAAAAAATGCTCATTGAGTCAGAAATGTTTGTGATTTCAAAAAAAAATGTTTGTGTCGTAAAAAAATGTTCATAGTTTTTCAAAAATGTTCTAAAACTTTAAAATTTGTTCCCAAAAATTTGAAAAAGGTCACAAAATTCAAAAATATTTCAGATTCAAAAAGTATTTATGAATTAAAAAAATGTCCTTTGAAAATAAAATTGGTTTAAAATTTGTTCCCGAATTTATAAAATATTCGTCTATGCAAAAAAACTTATTCATGAGTACATAATTTCAAAAAGTGATCATGAATTCGAAAAATGTTCATTAATTTTGAAAATGTGATGAACATTTTTTGAACTCGATGAAAAAAATTTGAATTCTAAATATGTTCGGGAAAATGTTCATGATTTGAAAAAATGTTCTTGTTCGCAATTTCAAAAATATTTTGAATTCGATGAACAAATTTGGAATTCATAAAATGTTCACCTGATTTGAAAAAATGTTGACTCATTTGATTAAAAATCCCGGATTTGACAAAATCATCATGAAATTTCGAAAAGAAAGGAAAGAGATTTTTTTTTAAAAAAAAGGGGGAAAGAAAATAAAGATCACGAAAAAAATAAGAAAAATTAAAATGAAATGAAGAATGAAGGACACGGGAGGTTTTGAAGTGCGCAGTTAGATGATGTAGGCAGAGGTAATCAACTGTACTGTATGTTGCAAACGCACAAGGCAGAGAACTGGGTGGCTCAGAATTGCACGCATGCATGAAATGAAATCTGTCCATCTTGCTGCTTGACATGGAAACTGAGACGTGTACGCAAACGCAGCAGGCCCCGCTAGCTTGTAACCAGGCCCGTGGATGCAGACGCAGACGCAGACGCGCGCAAACAATTGAAGCGCATGGACGATGATCGTCTCCTGTCTGCACTGCATTCCCGTGGATCTGAATATTCCTTGCCCGTTCGCACAGGCCGGCTGGTGGTGTCCAAGTGTAAGCACAGTTAATCAACCAACCAGATCATCGTCACAATGCAGAGGAAATCAATTAGATCATGTAAGCAGAGCAGAGTCAAACAACTGTATTTGAAGATGCCCCTAAAAACAAAAACTGTATTTGAAGATGCACAATGCACATCAAGCTCGATCGTTGGCTCTGAATTGCACGTGTGTATGGTTTGGAATCTGCCTTGGTCCCTCCCTGGATGCTGCAGGAACACAAACAATTGATCAAGCCCTAGTGGACGATGGTGATGATGATTTTTCGCAATTTGCAATTGGTCTGAATCGTACGTATTCGATCTATCTACTCGCCACCGGCCGGCCGGTGGCGAGCAAGAGCAACCATGTCCATGTGATGCGACAAGAAGGAAGTCAATTGCTAAGTTTTGACACAGCTAGCTAGCTAGCTAACGATTCTTAAGCCTTACGTACATAGAATACGTGAGAACACGTTTGTTTTTTTAAATTTTAGCGTATGTATATGTAGTAGGTAGCTAACCATGTGTGGCTGTCCTTGCCAAGCGAGAACGACGGTGCCGTCCAAAACTTGTTTTGGAAGCGGGCTAGCCCCCTTTCCATCCCATTACTTGCATTGCTTGGCGTAATTACAGAGTACCCCCTCTTACAAGCAGCAGCAACATGAAAAAGGAAAAGAAATGTAGTACTCCCTCCATCCCAGAATATGACATGTTATTACAACCAGAGTAGGCATGTTGGCAATGAATCGCAGCTTGACTTGACTTGCAATTGAAAAATGATCGGGATACAGCATGCATCCCGAAAGGTTCGCTCACTCCAGAATTAGAGAAGATTCACCTGGCTGGCAGGCAGACCGTCGCCCATTTCCCACCCTTCTTCCTCCGCGCGCGCGCGCCAGTTGGCCTTGCGTGCTTCCATCCCCATGCCATGATCCCACCGCCATAGTGCCTCGCACGTCGTTCGTTGACGCAATGCCGCTTCCCCCTCCCCCTCCCGCCGCGTGCTCCAGCGGCCCACGATTGATCTGTTGACGCATATATCCGTCCATACACCGGAGCTCTGTCCTATCCTACGTGCGCGGGCGCTTGATCCGCCGATCGCTGCCCACCCCAGGGTTGGCCGGCGGGAGGGAGCAATCGATCGATCGATCGTTCCATCTGCAATGACGACGGCGCGGCAGTGGTGGAGGCGCGCGGCCGCGGCGGCCAAGGACAAGAAGAGCCTGTGCCTGACGCGCGCCGCGGGGGCGCTGCGCTCGCCGGCCAGGGTCAGGGGCGGCGCGGCGGAGCTGGACGCGGCGGTCATCCGCGCCACCAGCCACGACGACCGCTTCGTGGACCGCGGCGCCGCGGCGCGGGTGCTGGACCTTGCGCGCGCCTCCTCGCCGTCGCCGCTCGTGTGGGCGCTGGCGCACCGCGCGGGCCGGACGCGCTGCTGGGCCGTGGCGCTCAAGGCGCTCATGCTCGCGCACCGCCTGCTCCTCCTCGCGCAGCCCCGCGCCAGAGGCCGCGTGCCGTTCGACCTCGCCGACTTCCGGGACCGCTCCTCGGCCGGCTTCTCCGCCCTCGTGCGCGCCTACTTCCGCTTCCTCGACGCCCGCTCCCTCTTCGCCGCCGAGGAAGACGACGGCGCCGGCGCCAACGGCGACGAGGACGAGGACGACGAGGAGACGCGCCTGCTGGACCGCCTGTCCAGGCGGCAGCACCTGCTCGACCTGCTCATGCAGATTCGGCCCTACGGGGACGGCATGGAGCGGCAGAGCCTCGTCCTCGACGCCATGGAATGCGCGGTCGTCGAGATCTTCGACGTGTACGGCCAAGTACGCGCCGGCATCGCTGAGTACCTCGTCGCCGTCGGGGGCTCGACGCCGACCACGCCGACGCCGAGGCCTCGGCCGGGAGAGACCGTGGCGACGGCGAGGCGGCGCAGGGCCATGCAGGGAGTGCGGGTGCTGCGGAAGGAGACGGAGCAGAGCGCACTGGTATCGTCCTACTTCGAGCTCTGCCGGACCCTCGGCGTGCTCAGCGCCGCCGAGTTCCCGGCCGTGGAGCGCGTCCCGGACCACGACATCAGGGACCTCGAGAAGCTCATTATGGCCCACGTCGAAGACGGCGGCTGCATGGTGGAGCAGGACAACGAACCGAAGGCGTTGGTGGGCCCCATGGAGGACGCCGGCGTGGCGTCGACGACGGTGGCCATGAAAGAGTGGATGGTGTTCGACGACGATGCGGGTACCGGACTTAGGCAAGGGCAATTTGGTGATTACGTCAACCCGTTCCTAACCAACTTGACGGAGTTTGGCGAGACGTGACGGCGAGCGTCAACTTGTGAAAGAATGAGTTTTTGTGAATACTATTTTTTTCAGAGGACAGATTATTCACATTTCATTTGATGATTAGAAACAAATCGAAAGCTAAGCAGTGGTGACTAAAGACCACGAGTGCAAATAGGTCAATCATGAAGCAATTGTTGTGAGTACATGTGATTGCTGCACGGTTAGATTGAGAAAAAAACATGCAAGCATTCCCTAACCAATCACCCTTTAGCATATTTTCATTTTGCTCTATGTATCAACGGTTTGAAAATGAGACAATTGCGTTTTCGATTTAGATTTATGTGGAGGGCAAACATCGCCTTGAAGATCAAGCTATTTCTGCGACCGAGCCGGACCGGTCCGAGTCAGCACGCAGGCACGTCCGGTTGGCTGCTGTGGCACCTCACAATCACCCTTTAGGGATCCTATGTTACGTCTCTTTGTGTGTGTCGCGCTCTCCTCGTTCTACGCCCACCCCAAGATCTATCGTCGATAACCAACAATGGCCCCCATTTGCCCCCTACCCGGATCACCCCCCTGACCCCATCGCTGCCCCGATACATCCTAGTCCATCTGCCATACACCTCGCCCACCACAAGTTTGACAAAATGTCCGGAGTGTTTTTTGACCTTTTTGTTGCACATTTCTTAGGAGACGCGATGGAGTCGTTGGATGATGAGTTTGTTTCCCTACATTATAAATTTATTTAAATGGAGTTCTTCATTTCGTCGGCATCGTGTCTGATGATGGTGACTACAATTCGGTGATGATGATGATGATGATGATGATGATGATGATGACGATGAGCATCCTCGAAGCAATGGAGTAGGAAGAGAAGTATGTTCTCAACTTTAGGGGTTTGATGTCGGGCATGATAACTGTTACCTGGAATAGGATAAAGGGTCATATTGATGTTTACAGTAACTACTTCAAAGCCAACCCAGTATATCATGAGGGGTTCTTTCGGCGTAACTACCGGATGTGCAGGCATTTGTTCTTCCACATAATGGACGGTGCAAAGAAATATAATCCTTAATTTACATTGAGGAATGATTGCACTGTAGCATTGTCATTCTCTCCTCTCCAGAAATGCACTGCTCCTATCAGGAAGCTTGGATATGGTACAGCTGCAGATGCCATTGATGAGTATGTTCGGATAGAAGAGGGCACATGCATTGACGCAATTATGAGATTTGCCTCTGCTTTAGTGAATGTGTTTGAACCAGAGTACTTGAGATAACCAAATACCAAGGGCACAGAAAATCTTCTGGCAATTGGAGCAACAATAGGCTTTTTCGGCATGCTTAGTTTAGTCGACTACATGCATTGTCGATGGAAAAACTATCCGGTAGGTTTAGCACGGCAATACCAAGGTCACACCGAAGAGCCCACCATCATACTTGAAGCAGTGTAATCAAAAGACTTGTGGATTTAACACTCTTTATTTGGCATGCCAGGATCTCGCACGTGCTTTAGGGATCCCCATTGTTTAAAATACTTTGTGATGGGGAGGATCAAGAGTGCAACTAACCGTCAACGGTCACAACTACACCATGCGGTAGTACCTTTATTGATAGTATCTATCCTTAGTGCGCGACAATTGTGAATACTATCTCCAAGACCAAGGTAAAAAAGAACTCTCCTTACCCAAATGCAAGATGGTGCTAGGAAGGATGTGGAGAGGGCATTTGGAGTTCTCCAAGATCATTGGGCTATTGTTTGTGGGACTGCAAATTTGTGGGATCCCGAGACATTGGGAGAGGTGATGACATGTTATGTGATCTTTCATAACAAGATTGTGAAGGACGAGAGAGTGAGGTTGTTCGCAATGTTCATGCTTTTGACAAGCTAGGAGAAAATGTCCGTCTCCCGAAACAAGAGGCACAACATTGTTGTAGATTTCCTAGATATGCATCGACAACTTCGAGATCGAAAGATTCATGTACAACTACTCAATGATCTTGTATAACATTTGTGATCCATCAATGACTCGATCCCCAGTTATCCATGTTTCGCGGATATATGGGGGCCAAATTGGTTATTTGCCCCTAGAGATACTATTACACACCATGACTTATTGGTTTGTTTTTTCTCCATATTATGTGGATTGAAAGCATGATATCCAGTTACCTTTCATTTGTGTATGTACACAATCAGCGTCCAACTTGTACAATGAATTTTACTCTCATGCAAATTAGCCTTTGTAGAACTAAATTCCAATCATTTAATTTCAATTGCTAGGACACACAGATAATGAAATTAAGAACTACTGGAACACAAGAAGCAAAAGGCTTATGAAAAGTAGTCTCTATCCAGATTATTTGTTATCTTCACTGGCAAACATGGAGTGTCATAGTCCCGACGATTTAGGTGGCAAAAACGACCAAATGAGCTCTCATAGGGAAATGGGCCACCAATATTAGATGGAAATTTCTCTACATATAAGATTGTACAATGATCCATGAAGTCAATCGAAGGTTAGATGTGAGTAATACAAATTGTGTCATGAGGTTTCAATCTGACTAATAAAGTGCCCAAGTAATTCAAAACATCTTGAATTTTTCACCAGTTGACATATTTTATTTGAATAACAAAGGAAAAAAATCTCAATTATTTATGTTAATATATCATATAACTACGAAACATACATATTACCAAGTATATATCATATCCTTCTACCTTCGCTCTCATATATGAATAGTAATAAGGAAAAATAACTCTATTAGGTGAATTAATCATCCTTAGATTAGACATATATTGTGTTGTATAGATGTGTTAGTCATCTTTTTGGTTGGCTTTAAGTAACTAGATGGCGTACAACTTACTATAGGAGTTACAACCATATTGATGTTTGCATTGGTGCAATATTATACATTAAATTTGAAAGTGGATGGTAGAAAATGATGACATGACACTCTCTTATGCATTTGCACTGAACTTTAATATCTTGGCACACTAATAAATATCATGCCTGAAAATTCTAGATTCCATTAATCTAGGTTAGTGTAACTTAGTAGAATGCTTTAGATTGTACAACTACCTCACTCAGATCAAATTGTACCCGACTAAAAGATATTAGATCAAGAAGAAAAAAAATAGTGATATGCCAATCTGTGTTGTTTCATTTTGCACCAACATTAAAATATCCACTAAATTACTAGCCTAATTAATACTATATTCAAGGGAAATGATAATGTGCTCTTTGTTGTGCAACAGTCTATATGTGCACCTACCTAGGTGGTTTGCTTGACCTCACCTCTGTTTCCTATTCTTACTCCTTTATCTTCTTCTTCCCCACCTCCCACGGCAGTTGTGACGCCAATGATAAGGGGGTTCAAGTTAGTGTTCACTTGGAATAGGATCAGTCGGTCCACCACACCTGATACATGGAGAAAAAGTGTAGCATGACAATGGGAAATGGCGTTAGGAAGGAGATGATGGAGCGTTTGTTTGTGGAACATATTAGTCGAAGGTGGCACAGTGAGAAGGTGCACTTAAGTAATTGTATGAGTGGGGAGGAGGTGTGGTCATGTAGAGGTGAAGTAGTGTGGCAATGTAACAGAGAGCCGAGACAACTGAGGGGAAGACTTTCAGTGTTGGTGTGGAAAGAGGGGGGATGCAGGTCTACATGGAGCTCATTCTAGTGAGGCTATATTGTTGGAGAAGACACACTTAGGCCCCGTTCAGAACTCATGTGGCTTCTTCAAATCCTCTAATCTAGCTTACTCCCATTGATGCTAGCTTCTCATGCGGACGATCGTTCGATAGTGTGAGGCCTTCGCTTCATGGGGCTGGCTTCGTGGAGTTGGGGTGTTTGGCCTAGCTCAGCACTCGTGAAGGAAATATGCCCTAGAGGCAATAATAAAGTTGTTATTTTATATTTCCTTATTAATGATAAATTTTTATTATTCATGCTACAATTGCATTGATCAGAATACATGTATGAATACATAAACAAATACAGTGTCCCTATTAAGCCTCTACTAGACTAGCTCTTTGATCAAAGATGGTTAAAGTTTCCTAACCATGGACATGTGTTGTCATTTGATAACGAGATCACATCATTAGGAGAATGATGTGATGGACAAGACCCACCCGTTAGCTTAGCATAATGATCGTTCAGTTTTATTGCTATTGCTTTCTTCATGTCAAATACATATTCCTTTGACTATGAGATTATGCAACTCCCGGATACTGGAGGAATACCTTGTGTGCTATCAAATGTCACAACGTAACTGGGTGATTATAAAGATGCTCTACAGGTATCTACGAAGTGTTTGTTGAGTTGGCATAGATCGAGATTAGGATTTGTCACTTCGAGTATCGGAGAGGTATCTCTGGGCCCTCTCGGTAATACACATCATAAGCTTGCAAGCAAACGACGAAGGAGTTAGTCACGAGGTGATGTATTACGGAAGGAGTAAAGAGACTTGCTAGTAACGATATTGAACTAGGTACGAAGCTACCGATGATCGAATCTCGGGCAAGTAACATACAGATAACAAAGGGAATAATGTATGTTGTCATAACGGTTCGACCTACAAAAGATCTTCGTAGATTATGTGAGAGCCAATATGAGCATCCAGGTTCCGCTATTTGTTATTGACCGGAGAGGTGTCTCGGTCATGTCTACATAGTTCTCGAACCCGTAGGGTCCGCACGCTTAATGTTCGATGACAATATTGTATTATATGAGTTATGTGATTTGGTGAACGAATGTTGTTCGGACTCCCAGATGAAATCACAGACATGACGAGGAGTATCGAAATGGTCAAGAGGTAAAAATTGATATATAGGATGATAGTATTCGGACACCGGAAGTGTTCCAGAGTGTACCGGGTACATATCGGAGTACCGGAGGGGTTACCGGAACCCCCCGGGGAAAGATATGGGCCATAAGAGGGGAGCACACTAGCCCACAAGGGGTGCCCCCCAAGGAAGGAGGCCTTTGCGTGGAAGGCAAGCTTGGCAATCCGTATATGTGGATCTCCCTCTCTGTAACCGACTCTATGTAACCCTAGCCCCCTCCGGTGTCTATATAAACCGGAGGGTTTAGTCCGTAGGACAACAACAATCATACCATAGGCTAGCTTCTAGGGTTTAGCCTCTTTGATCCCGTGGTAGATCAACTCTTGTAATACTCATATCATCAAGATCAATCAAGCAGGAAGTAGGGTATTACCTCCATCGAGAGGGCCCGAACCTGGGTAAACATCGTGTCCCCAGCCTCCTGTTACCATTAGCCTTAGACGCATAGTTCTGGACCCCCTACCCGAGATCCGCCGGTTTTGACACCGACATTGGTGCTTTCATTGAGAGTTCCAGTGTGTCGTCGCTATAAGGCTTGATGGCTCGCCTTGTTGTCAAGGACAACATCACCTCTTGGGGAGCCCTAGCTCTAGGCCAAACTCTCCGACTAGGTGGCTTAGTCATGACCGCCCGATTCGCCGTCGCGCCGACGATGACTTCTCATGTCATCAAAAACAGCCTCCACGTCAACTCGGAACTTACTGAACAGATGGATCCAATGGAGCTCTCCTCCCTGAACGAGCTCTTGGATCGCATCGCCGCCCTGGGAGTCGCTGCGGACTATGACCAGATTGGGCTTAAACCTGACCAAAGGGAGATTAACTCTCCGCCGGCCACCCATCAGATAGCGGTAGTGGAAGAGCAATGCATCGATTCATCCTCTATTCTGAGGACGAACTATGTCTGGATTCCCGAGCTCTCCGAGCCGGATACCCTTCTACGGGAGGACACGACCCAAGCTCCGAACCTAGAATCGGACAGCGGGCCAGAAAAATTGGGCAACATCCCGGAGCCCGAGTTGCCAAGCTCGGAATCTCCTCTGCCCCTGGGTCTCAGATCGGGTCAGGGGTTGGACTTAAAACAACCCACCCACCCAGATACAAACAATCTTTCTCACATTAGACAAGAGCCCCAAGAGATAGTACATCACTTCTGGGCCAGATTCCTCCTTGTAATGAGCAAGGTTAAGGACTATCGCGAGGAAGACGCAATCTCATTCTTTTGCAAAAATTGCACGGACAAGGGAATCCTCAACGCCATAAGTCGCCGTGACATAGTACACTTCGCTGACTTGGCGGCCATAGTACAGAAGTACTGTGCGATGGAAAGCGCCTGGGAAACCCAAACAAAATTCTGGGATCCTCCGGCTCTCACTAAACCCCTCGTCCGAACTAAAAGGGTGCACCCTCGCAAGTCACCTGATCCAATTACAAAGAAACCAAAGCCCACTATGGGACGTGGAACCGTATTGGATGGATGGCTCAATAGGCCTTGCAAAATTCATAGCACACCGGATACCATACCAACACACAACCTTGGAGCATGTTGGATACTCCGGCAGGTGGCCAAGAGCGGCGAGGATCTCCTCATCAACCATACCGCGGAGCACCATCCTGCCGAAAACAATAATACAGTATTGACAGTCTTCGAGACTTTCGCCGGAAGTCTGCCACCGTCCATGGAACGACACGACCATAACCTTCAATGCCAGTGACGAACCTCAATTCCGAACAGTCCAAGCACCAGCCGTTTTGGTCCTTAGTCAAATTGTGGACGACTTCCGGCTTACTAAAGTGCTCATGGACGGTGGCAGCGGATTAAACCTCATCTACGAGGAAACTCTTAACAAAATGGAAATAGACAAGAGCCGCATTGAGCAAAGCAGCACGACCTTCAGGGGAATCATCCCTAGTCGAGAGGCACGATGTGCGGGAAAAATCACACTAGATGTGGTATTCGGCACGCCGGAGAATTATAGGTCCGAAGAAATCATATTCCAAGTGGCCCCGTTCAGTAGCGGATACCACGCCCTTTTAGGGCGGGATGCATTCACGAGCTTTCAAGCTATACCCCATTACGGGTACATGAAGCTCAAGATGCCCGGGCCCAATGGAATCATCACTCTAGCCAGTGATCTGGATGTAGCACTCCGCGCTGAAAATAAAACCGCCGCATTGGCCCTTGAGGCATTATCCGAAGCCCTCGTGGCTGAAGAACTAACCACGCTGTGCTCCACAGTGGATAGGGACGACGTGATACTCGACAAATGACCCAAGTCCACCTCTTTCAAACCATCGGACGAAATATTCAAATTCCAGGTCCACCCAATGGACCTGCAAAAACAGCATCCATTGGGGCATAGCTGAACCCCACAATAGACGTCGCACTGCGAGAGTTCTTGCGTGAGAATTGGGCCATCTTTGCCTGGCATCCTTCAGACATGCCAGGCATCCCACGCAGGCTAGCCGAACATAGCGTAAACATACTGAAGGGATACAAGACGGTCAAGCAGACTCTTCGGCGCTTCTCAGAACCTAAGCGACAAGCCATGGGAGAAGAGCTAGCCAAGTTACTTGTGGCCGGATTCATCAGAGAAATAAAACATCCGGATTGGCTAGCAAACCTGGTTATGGTACCAAAGAAGGATAAATCCTGGCGCCTATGTGTTGATTTCAAGGACCTCAATAAGGCTTGCCCCAAGGATCCCTCCCCCCTCCCCCGCATTGATCAAATCATCGACGCTACTGCAAGACACGACTCATTGTGCTTCCTTGACGCATACTCCGGATACCATCAAATCAAGATGGAGGAGTCCGACCAAGCCGCAACGGCATTCATCACACCATACGGCCCCTTCTGTTTTAACACCATGCCTTTCGGGCTCAAAAACGCCGGTGCAACCTATCAACACATGATTCAGACATGCCTAATAGTGGAGGCATACATAGACGACGTGGTCATCAAAACCAGACACGTCGAATCTTTAATAGACGACTTGAGGCTTACGTTCGACAATCTCTGAACATATGACATCAAGCTCAATCCGGAAAAATGCGTTTTCGGCATGCCTGCCGGAAAGCTGCTGGGCTTCATCGTTTCCAATAGAGGAATTGAAGCAAACCCGGCTAAAATCCGAGCTCTGTCACAGTTGTCTACCCCAACAGACCTCAAGCAAATATAGAAATTAACTGGATGTGTGGTGGCCCTAAGCCGCTTTATCTCCCGATTGGGAGAAAAGGCACTACCTCTTTATCGCCTTCTTTGACGCACCGAACACTTCGAGTGGACGGATGCGGCCACGGCCGGACTGGAAGAAATAAAGGCCCTCTTGGCCAGCAACCCAATCCTGGCCGCGCCAAATATCGGCGAACACATGCTGTTATATATAGCGGCAACACACCAGGTTGTAAGCGCAGTGCTTGTCGTCGAACGAGAGACAGACGGACATAAGTTCCCGCTTCAAAAGCCGGTATACTACCTATCCATTGTCCTCACTCCATGCAAGTCCCAGTACCCACATTATCAAAAGATAACATACGCGGTCTTCATGGCATCCCGGAAGCTACGACACTACTTTCAAGAGTGTTCAATCACAGTGGCCTCGGAAGTACCACTCAACGATATAATAATAACCACAATGCCACAGGCCGGATTGCTAAATGGGCTATCGAGCTCTTCCCGTTCGACATAATATACAAACCATGGGCGAGCCATTAAGTCGCAAGTACTGGCCGGCTTCGTCGCCGAATGGACAGAAGCCGAACTCCCTAAAGAGTACGGTGCATACTCCAATTGGATCATGCACTTTGACGGCTCTAAGATGTTGGCTGGTCTGGGGGCAGGCGTTGTCCTGACATCCCCCACCGGAGATACAGTCCAATACGTACTCCAAATATTATACACAGACTCCAACAACACAGCCGAATATGAGGCTCTGTTGCATGGTCTTCGGATGGCAGTCTCCATGGGCATTCAATGCCTGGAAGTGCGTGGGGATTCGAACCTCGCAATATCTCAAATAAATGGAGACTTTGACGCCAAGGACCCAAAAATGGCGGCTTACCGTAATGCCGTCCTCAAAATATCAGCCCGGTTCGAGGGGCTCGAATTCCACCATGTGGTTCGAGAAAACAATCAAGCGGCGGATATCCTCGCCCGCATTGGCGCTAAGCGCGACCCGTCCCACCTAATATCTTCTTGGAAAGGCTGTTCAAGCCATCCGTGGTGTGGGAAGGGGAGACCGGTAATACCAGTCCGGGTCCGAACACAACCCTAGATCTCGAACACTTTGATGTAATCGGAGGCTCCGCCACCGAAATAACACCTTCGGCCCACGTGATCATGGCTGTCATTGCCCCGTGGACAGAACCTTTCTTAGCCTACCTAAATAGCAAGAACTCCGTGAGGACCAAAATGAAGCACGTTGCATTGTGCGACACTCTAAAGCCTACAAGGTTCACGAGGGAGAGCTTTATAAGAAAAGCGCGACCGGTGTGCTTGAAAGATGCATCTCCGAAGAGGAGGGACGGTAGCTACTGGCCTAAATTCACGCTGGACTCGACGGCCATCACGCCGCAGCTCGGGCCCTTGTAAGCAAGGCTTTCCGTACAGGTTTCTACTGGCCGACAGCCCGGGCAGACGCACAGGACCTCGTCCAACATTGCGTCAGTTGCCAGCTCTTTGCAAATCAAAGCCATATGCCACCTGCCGCTCTCCAATCAATCCCCATAACTTGGCCCTTTGCGGTCTGGGGGCTCGATATGGTTGGACCCCTTAAAGGAGGTAGCCATAAGAAAAAAATACTTGTTGGTCATGGTGGATAAATTCACCAAATGGATAGAAGCCAAACCGGTTAAAACGGCCGAATCCGGACCAGTGATAGACTTCATATCAGGGGTTGTACACCGTTATGGTGTCCCCCACAGCATCATCACCAATAACGGCTCCAACTTCACAGCCGACGAGGTGAAAACTTGGTGTGGGCATTAAGCTCGATTACGCCTCCGTCTATCACCCCCAAACTAACGGTCAAGTCGAATGAGCAAATGGTCTTATTATGAGCGGCATAAAATCTAGACTAGTGCGATCCCTAAAGGAATCAGATACGCACTGGGTAGAGGAGCTCGACTCTGTAATATGGGGGCTGCAGACCACGCCGAATCGTACTACCGGATACACACCCTTTTTTATGGTGTACGGCGCAGAGGCGGTATTGCCCTGCGATATCATTTATGACTCACCTCGAGTGCGCATGTACGAAGAGAAAGAAGCTGAGCTTGATCGGCGGGAAAATTTAGATGCCTTGGAGGAGGAGCACGACGTAGTGAAGGCCCGTTCCACATTCTATCAGCAATAGGCTCGCAGGTATCAAAGCAGAGAAGTACGGGCCAAAACCTATAACGTTGGCGAAATCGTTCTACGCCTACCGGAGAAGAAAAAGGACAAGCTCAAGCCCAAGTGGGAGGGTCTGAGGGAGTCCTGGATTAGGGGGTATCCGGACAGCTGGACTATATACTTTGGTCGGACTGTTGGACCATGAAGATACAAGACTCAAGACTTCGTCCCGTGTCCGGATGGGACTCTCCTTTGCGTGGAAGACAAGCTTGGCGATCCGGATATTATATTTCCTTCTTTGTAACCGACTCCATGTAAACCCTAGCCCTCTCTGGTGTCTATATAAACCGGAGAGTTTAGTCCTTAGAGACAGAATCATAATCATCATAGGCTAGCTTCTAGGGTTTAGCCTCTACGATCTCGTGGTAGATCAACTCTTGTAACACTCATATCATCAATATCAATCAAGCAGGAAGTAGGGTTTTACCTCCATCGAGAGGGCCCGAACCTGGGTAAACATTGTGTCCCTTGCCTCATGTTACCATTAGCCTTAGACGCACAGATCGGGACCCCCTACCCGAGATCCGCCGGTTTTGATACCGACATTGGTGCTTTCATTGAGAGTTCCTCTGTGTCGTTGCTGCAAGGCTCGATGGCTCCTTCAATCATTAACAATAATGTGGTCCAGGGTGAGATTTTTCTCCCCGGACAGATCTTCGTGTTCGGCGGCTTCGCACTGCGGGCCAATTCACTTGGCCATCTGGAGCAGATCAACAGCTACGCCCCTGGCCACCAGGTCAGGTTCGAAAACTTGAACTACACAGCCAATATCCGTGGAGACTTGATCTTCAGTGGATTCGGGCCTGAGCCAGGAGCGCCGGATAGTCACAATGAGAACGGCTTAGACCTGCTGTCGGACGATGCTCGGGATATCACCCTTACAGGAACCCCGTACCTAAGATTGCATCACCCGAGGACGGGTGGATGGACCCCGCCCCAGAGGCCGCACACCCATCAGCGGTGGAGCCGAACACAGACTTCACCCCCAAGGAAGCCTATGACACCGGACCCCCGGACTCGTATCCGGCTGTAGGTTCCAGTCTGCGCACCTCCGAGCCCGCCGAATCTGGTTGGGCTCCGGTAATGGAGTTCACTGCTGCAGATATCTTCCAGCACTCGCCCTTTGGCGACATGCTAAACTCATTAAAGTCTCTCTCTTTGTCAGGAGACTCTTGGCCGAACTATGTCCGGCTCGAGTGGGAAGCTGGCGACGAGGGAATTCATTGCCCACCCACCACCCACTTCATAGCCACGGTCGATGATTTGACTGACGTGCTTGACTTCGACTCTGAAGACATCGATGGTATGGACGACGATGTAGGAGAAGAATAGGAACCACCACCCACGGGGCAGTGGACAGCCACCTCTTCATACGATATATATATGGTGGACACTTCGAAAGAAAACAATGGCGATGAGGCAATGGAGGATAACCCCTCAAGGAAGAAAGCAAAGCATGGGCGTCGTCAGCGTCGTTCCAAGCCCCGCCACAGCAACACCGGCACTGGAGACAAAAACAATACGGATGGTGCTGAAGATGAATACAACCCCGACCAGCCTGCCTTCGAGCAGGCCAAACAAGAAGATGGGCAGGTCAGCCCAGACGAACAGGCGACGGACGAATATCCAGAGGAGGACAACTACATGCCCCCCTCCGAAGATGAGACTAGCCTCGATGACGACGAGTTCGGCGTGCCCGAGGACCCCGTAGAGCAGGAGAGCTTCAAGCGCCGGCTTATGGCCACTGCGAGGAGCTTGAAAAAGAAGCAGCAGCAGCTCCAAGATGATCAAGACCTGCTCACAGACAGATGGACAAAAGTCCTGGTAGCCGAGGAATATGGACTCGAGCACCACATGGCTGACCGGCCACCTCGTGGCCGGGATAAAACGGCATATCAGCCCAAATACCAGCCCGAACCCCACGCCAGTTCACTACGGCCCGGGGCAATACGCAGGACCTTTGAGACATATTGGAAAACAACGCACGACAACCAAGATCGATCTACGGATCATGGGGGCGTGCCACAACACATGACGATGACCGTCATGCCGGATACGCTAACAATAAATCCGGCCGGGTCGAACACAACCGACCAGACTTAGGGCCCGTTCGGAAGCTCTCCAACTTCAGGAAATCCTCGTCTCATGCTTCTCTTGCTAGCTTCCAGCTTCTCGCCAGGAGTAGCGTGCGTTCGGCATGCTGTGGCCAGTTTCTCTCCACGCTGCATGGGCTGGTGCTGGGCTATAGGAAGATGGCCCGTTAGGGAACTTAGATGGTCACATGGGCTGCAGGCCCAGTTCGTTGTGGATGACAATGATGCGTCCACGTCTGCTGCCTCGTTCGTGCGGGAGCTCGGGAGAAAACAGATCGAACCGGTACGCAACTTAGCGGTGGCAATCCCACGTAATTTTGACGAACTTCACCTTCTCGTTTTTGTGAAGCGGGGCTTCCGCCGCTCCTCGTCTCTGCAGAAATTACACGGGCCGATTCTTGTCTCCAGGAAGCCAGCTTCGAGAAGCTGGGGCGTTCGGGGTGGCTTCACACACCTGTTTCGGGAAGCTGGCCCGTGGAGAAGATCCGAACGGGGCCTTAGTCAGACTGTGTCGCGACATAGCCTGGCACAGAGGCGCTGCACACCCCCTCTGCTTCACTAATGAAGTAATGGATCATGAATTCCCAGAAGGGTTTAAACCCGTAAACATTGAATCATACGATGGCACCACAGACCCCGCAGTATGGATTGAAGATTTCCTTCTCCACATTCACATGGCCCGCGGTGACGATCTACACGCCATAAAGTATCTTCCCCTTAAGCTCAAAGAACCAGCCCGACACTGGCTAAATAGCCTGTCGGCAAATTCCGTTGGCAGTTGGGAAAACCTGGAGGACGCTTTCCTCGACAACTTCCAGGGCACATACGTGCGACCACCGGATGCGATGACTTGAGCCACATTACCCAACAGCCCGGAGAGTCAGCCAGAAAATTCTGGACTCGGTTCCTAACTAAAAAGAACCAAATCGTCAACTGTCCGGATGCCGAAGCCCTGGCAACCTTTAAGCATAATATCCGCGATGAGTGGCTCACCCGGCACCTCGGCCAGGAAAAACCAAAATCCATGGCAGCCCTCATGACACTCATGACACGCTTTTGCGCAGGCGGGGGATAGCTGGTTGGCTCGCAGCAGCACCATGCCAATAAACTCTGGCACTTCAGACGTCCGCGACAATAACGGCAAGCCATGGCGCAATAGACATAAGCATCGGAACAATGGCGACAACACCGAAGACACGGCAGTCAACGCCGGTTTCAGTGGCTCAAAATCCGGTCAGTGGAAAAAGCCATTCAAAAGAAACAATCAGGGACCGTCCAGTCTGGACCACATACTTGATCGCTCATGCCAAATTCACGGCACCCCGGACAAGCCAGCAAATCACACTAATAGAGACTGTTGGGTGTTCAAGCAGGCCAGCAAGATAAATGCCAAGAACAAGGACAAGAGGCTGCACAGCAACGACGACGAAGAGCCCCGGCGTCCGAACACGGGGGGACAGAAGAAATTTCCTCCCCAGGTGAAAACGGTCAACATGATCTACGCTACCCACATTCCCAAACGGGAACGAAAGAGAGCACTGAGGGACATCTATGCGATGGAGCCAGTCGTCCCGAAATTCAACCCATGGTTAGCCTGTCCGATCACCTTTGATCGTACGGATCACCCTACCAGCATCCGTCACGACGGTTCGGACGCATTGGTTCTAGACCCAATCATTGATGGATTTCACCTCACACGAGTCCTTATGGACGGAGGCAGCAGCCTGAACCTGCTTTATCAGGACACAGTGCGCAAAATGGGCATCGACCCTTCAAGTATCAAGCCCACCAAAACTACCTTTAAAGGTGTAATTCCAGGGGTAGAGGCCCGTTGCACGGGCTCCATAACACTGGAGGTGGTCTTCGGATCTCCGGATAACTTCTGAAGCGAGGAGTTAATCTTCGACATCGTCCCTTTCCGTAGCGGCTATCATGCACTACTTGGACGAACCGCATTCGCTCAATTCAATGCGGTACCACACTATGCATACCTTAAGCTCAAGATGCCAGGACCTCGCGGGGTCATAACAGTCAACGGAAACATGGACCACTCTCTCCGTACAGAAGAGCATACTGCAGCCCTCGCGGCAGAAGTACAAAGCAGCTTCCCCCGGCAAACCACCAATCCGGCGACAACAACTCTGAACACCGTCAAGTGAGTCCGAAGTACCCCGCAACAGGATCGCCAGGCACGCCAAGAGCGTGACTAGCAGTCCGGCCTCCGCTCCAGCCCCATTAAGGCAGCATTCGTGTCGCCCGTACACAATTATGCACTCAAAATAACATGGGCATAGGCGGAGGCGCAATAGTGGCACATTCAACAGTGCGGTTTAGCCGCAACATACTTTAATAACCCCCTTTTTCTTTCAGGAACCTGCTTTCGGGCAGCCTCTTCAGAAGAGTCGGATTGTCGGACTTCCATAGGAGACAAATCCAAGGAGGCAAAAGGCGTCGCGCACAAAGGGAATGCCCAGGTGGAATCTATTCACGATCGTTAATGCCTGTTTTATATACCTATATGCGGCCTGCCCTTGGATAGGACATGTCAAATAGTCCTATTTACCTCTGCTTAATGCATTCATTGTAAACATACACTTAGACGTATTGTACATTAATGGGAGATTATATACAGCATCAGCATATTATTCCTATCTGCACATTTTTTCTATAAATTTTTATTTACTATTGCATCCGTACACTTTGGTACGTTTAGTTTGCCAGGGGCTTCTTACGTCGCCCCTTAATACGGCAAGGTAAGTCCGAATACTTTTGACAGTGCGGCACCCCGAACTTATAGCATTATATGCATCAGCTCCGAATCATGTCTTGGGTCAATAGTTGGGTTAGCCCGGCTCCCTTGTTTTGGTACCTTACGTTCCGTTATATCGGCTAAGGTAGCGCAGGGAGAACTACTGTGATTGTGTCCCGGTTCTTCCGGACGAGCACCTCAGTAGAGAAAGCTGAAAACTGACCGGCATGATGTGGCAAGAGCTGGCTGCTGTTCGAGAGGTCTTAAAATCCTTAAAGATTTTTCCGCTTTAGGCGAGGAATCGGCCTCGTCCGATTTAGGCGTATATAGCGCCCCAATTCGGCTTTCGAATTCTAGGGGCTTCGCCGAAATTTAAAATTATAGACTTATATGGCTAAGTGAAAGTTATAAAGCCGTATAGTTCGATTGCCTTGTTCGCTGCGCCAAACACCTCCTTTAGGGACCAAATATTTGGAATAAGAGTGTCTGGGTTTTCCAGGAACACCCCGATACTAGTTATATGGGGGCGGAAGCCGACGACTGGCCTACTTTCAGAATTTTATAAACAGCCGCACAAAAGGTAATATTTTAAATCAAAAAGCGCTACATAGCGCAAGTAACTTCGTCTTTATATTACAAAAATGACAGGAGTACATTTACTCGAAGATTGTGTCCTTCGTACATTCATCGGCCACGAGGCGAGCGCCTTTCATCACGCCATCATAATATTTCTCGGGATAGCGATGCGCCTTGCCCTCCGGCGGTCCATCCTTCACCAGCTTCTCCGCATCCAGCTTGCCCCAATGCACCTTCGCACGAGCAAAGGCTCGGCAGGCACCCTCAATGCAAACGGATCGCTTGATCACTTCCAGCCGCGGACAGGCACTCACCATCCGCTTTATCAGGCCGAAGTAGCTGGCGGGCAAGGGCTCACCAGGCCACATCTGGACTATGAAATCCTTCATAGCCACTTCGACCGCCCTGTGGAGTTCAACCAGTTGCTTTAATTGGTCGCTCAGAGGCGTCGGGTGTTCGGCTCCCGCATACTGGGACCAGAACAGCTTTTCCGTTGAGCTCCCCTCTTCGGCATGGTAGAACTCTGCGGCATCCGATATGTTGTGTGGTAGATCTTCGAATGCCCTTGGGGAGCTCCAAATTTGGGTAAGTAAAAGAAATGCCTCCTCCACATGCTTGCTTTGCATAAAGAATGTCTTACCCGCCGCTATCTTCTTGGCCGCCTGGATTTCCTGCTGGGCCTTTTCGGCTTCGGCCTTGGCGTCTTTCATGCTCAATAGGGCCTTCGCAAGCTTAGACTCCTTCATCTTGAAGTCACGCTCCAAGGACTCGAACTTCTTGCCGAGCTCCTGGAGCTCTTTCTGTACCTCACCTACCCTAGCATTTTGCTTTTCACACTCAATGCGCTCCACGGTTGCCTTGTTTTCGGCCTCGGATAGTGCTTTCTTCAGGGACGCCACTTCGGTCGTGGCCCCTATTGCCAAATCATGACATTTTTTAGCGTCATCAATTTCTATTTTTTGTGATATATGAACGAGGTATCACTCACCTTTGTTCTCTTCGAGCTGCCTCTTCGTGAGGCCGAGCTCTCCTTGGGTCTGCTCCAGGTCCCGCTTGAGTCCGAAGACTTCCGCAGTGCGAGCAGCAGCTGCAACCAGCGCCGCCTGTTTATTCACATAGACACCTCATATTAGACTCCTGCAGATTAAAATGGACCCTCCGTTTGGCTCTTCTTTCCGAACACCAAACATAGTGTTAGGGGCTACTGTCTATCGGGTGATAATTTCACACATTTCTGATGACTTACCTCAAAGCCTGTTAGGAGGCTGGTGTAGGCTTCGGTTAGTCCGCTCTTGGCAGACAGAACCTTCTTAATCACCGCACTCATAAGAGTATGATACTCTTCATCCATGGAAGCGCCACGAAGCTCTTCCAGCAGACTATCCGACGCCTCTGGCGTAACGGAAGTCATCGGCACGGACGGCTCACCCTCCTTAGCGAGGGGCTGCCTGCCCGAATCCGGAGCCTTTGGAGGTTCCGATACAGTGTCCAGCTGGGAGCCCGACTCGCTGTGGCTCCCGTCGGCACGACCTGCAGGGATCTTGCACCCCGTGAGCCTGGCGTCTGGGATTTCGCCTTGGGGCATCTCCAGAGCCGCCTCCCCTGGCTCAGGGAGCCTTTGGAATAACACCTCTGTGTCATCTGCAGGCCGGGGGGAAGTGGCCGGTGGAAGCGAATTCATCGCCAAATCGCTCAAAGACCCATCCGAAGAGGATACCTTGGGATGGGCCCTGGTCGGACTGCATATGCGTGTTCGGCATTATAACAGACCATGAAGCAAAGTCGCACTAAAGTACAATGGAAGTACGGATACTTACGATCTTACTAGGGGCTTCCCCCTGGGAAGCCACTCCTAAAAGTTGTCAGCAGATTACATTTGTGAAATATTATTCTCTCTACGGTGGTGTGCGAAGATCATCTTGTAGATCCGGACATGATTCAAGTGTTCGATAATTACTTTGGAGTATTTGGAGATGGAACCCGCCTTGCAATGCCGAAGACAAACTGCGCGCCGGACTCATCGTCATTGAAGCCTGGTTCAGGGGCTACTGAGGGGGTCCTAGATTAGGGGGTATCCGGACAGCCGGACTATATACTTTGGTCGGACTGTTGGACCATGAAGATACAAGACTCAAGACTTCGGCCCGTGTCTGGATGGGACTCTCCTTTGCGTGGAAGACAAGCTTGGCGATCCGGATATTATATTTCCTTCTTTGTAACCGACTCCATGTAAACCCTAGCCCTCTCCGGTGTCTATATAAACCAGAGAGTTTAGTCCTTAGAGACAGAATCATAATCATCATAGGCTAGCTTCTAGGGTTTATCCTCTACGATCTCGTGGTAGATCAACTCTTGTAACACTCATATCATCAATATCAATCAAGCAGGAAGTAGGGTTTTACCTCCATCGAGAGGGCCCGAACCTGGGTAAACATTGTGTCCCTTGCCTCCTGTTACCATTAGCCTTAGACGCACAGATCGGGACCCCCTACCCGAGATCCGCCGGTTTTGACACCGGCAGGGTCCCTTCATCATTGATAAAGTTCTAACCGGAGGGGCGTACCGTCTGCGTGATGCATCTGATAATCAACTCAAGCCAAACCCATGGAACGCAGCCAGACTCTGAAGATTCTACGCCTAGCGCCAAACTAAGTGTTTGTCTCCTTACCTCCGCCTTTCTTTTTCACGTTATATCTTATTTTTATTTTTTCCTTTCTATGGCCTCAAAGGCTTCAAGTGTGTATTAACTACATAAATTTGACGCGCTATGAGCACTCACTATACCTGGGGGCTTCTTATACAGAAGCTTAATATAATTATCCTCCGGGCTTTATGCCCACCACATATGCATCACTTCTCCATATGTGCCTTTTTTCGCCATTATATGCATCGATATGACTTAAGTTTTGGCCAAGCTGGGTTGCCTGGCTCTTGTGTTTATGCCCTACGTTCCCGTTAATTCGGCTATGGCATAAGGGGAGCACCTCTGCGATTGTTACTGCCGGGTCAGCCGGATGTGTACCTCAGACTGGGTGAAGCCGAAAGCTAGCGTTCTTAAGGGAATATTCGATCGGTGAACAAAAGATGATTTTACCTCTAAAATCCCCAGATGTTTCATCTCCTGCGTCTTTGTCTGTAGTTCAGACATGCACATTCATGCATGCGCACCCAGGGAAAGGAACCCCTAACGGAACTATTCTCCCTGGAAGATGTTTCTTACTATCCATGTAATATAACATAGCTAGTTGGGTACTTGTCTGTTCAAGCACTTATGACCCATATGCCTGGTTTCCACGCGTACCCCGGTTTTACATAACCGAGCGGGTATTCAGATACACTCCGGACTATTGGGTCCGGAGGATGAAGCGAAAAGGTCCGCCATGACAAATGATTTACAATCCGACTAGGGACAATATATGTCATTTGAAGTACACAGTCACTTAGACTGACTAAATTCTTCTTCTATACCATCCAACAGGCTGTCTAGCCTACAATCCTGTTGGGAATACTTTGCGGCTAATCCTACTTGGTCATACACCAGACTAACGGGAATCTCTTTCCCATCTGACCCTACAGGTCCGACCTCGGCTATGTGATTCGGGTCAACCTTGGTGTACCGCGTCTTCACCATGGCCCAGGCTTCCCTTGCACCTTGTCGGCAGGCTGATATCTTCCATAAATGGAAGCGCCGCCGCTCTCCCTTGAGCATCTCTACAAGCTCACCCATGCCTCCAGGCAGGGAGGCGGAGGGCCACAAGGCCTGGGCAATACCCTGCATCACCTGCCGAACTTGTTCGTGCAGTTGAGAGAGCTCCGGCAGTAGATCACCTGCGGATCCGGGCATCTCCTCTTCAGGGCGACCTGTAAGCGTGCCTATAGACATAATTCTGTTAGCCCGCTTCTTCGCCAAACTGTATAAAGGTTCGTTCAAGCACTTACTAAAAATGTCGCGTCGAAGTCTCTTATTCTCCTTCACGGAGTCTGCGAGCTGGGCTCGAACATCTCCCAGTTCAACGCCCAGCCGGGTATGGGCATCCTGGAGCTCATTTTTCTCCCGAACAACCCGTGTAAGCACTCCTCGCCAGCCTCTCACTGTCGTTTAGCATATTGCTCATCCTCTTGTAATATCTCCAGATTCAGTTCGGGATTTTCTACATAATCTATTATTAGATTTGCAAAACATGCCGAATACTCACTGGTACATGCAAATGTATTTTCAAGACAAGTATTACCAGATGAGGCCTTCTTGGACTTCTCTATTTCGGTAACTGTGGCCCTTAGCTGGGCTTTGCACTCCTCCAACTCTTTAGACAACTGGGTATTCTTCTCCGTAAGAACCTATGCATACAATGATCCTTAAATCAGTTGTGCCAACTGTTTCAAGTCTCAGGGGCTACTGCTATACATAATTATCAGATTTTCTTACCCATATATCCTTTACATACTGGTCTGTGGCTCTAGCAAGCCCACCTTGCGCAGCTCAGTTGTACGCGTCTCCTGAGTTGAAGGCGTTGAACGCCTCTTCGGAGAAATTAGGGTCACGGAGTACGGCCCGACGATGCCTGTGATTCATGGCGCTCTCCACTTCAGAATTCGTAGTGGACACTCTATCTGCATCCTTTGTAGGAGAACCGTTCGGTGTTGTCCCTATGTTTGCCTCCGCCCCTGAGTCCGGTTCCGGAATCCGGCTGGTGGAGGCATGGCCGGCAAGCTCTCTAGACACTGTCCGGTGAGCGGTTTTTCTGCCAGGGACCACGAACATTGTTATATTTCAGAGACGATAATCACGGAGCGGGTTTTAATCATACCTCTGCCACGGCGTCTCAGTCCTGACCGCCTTCCTTTTGAGCCTACCCGGCTTCGGTGCCCCTTGTTGGCGAGTCACCTCGGGTTCGGCACAACGCCCCGATGGCCTTCCCTGTAAGACACAATATGTGCGCAGTGGGTAAGGTGCAAAGAAGGGATCCTTCACGGGAGTTGGGACTCTGGTTTACTTACATGTGATGCAGGGAGTAGGCCTGGGTAATCGTCTATGATGGCCACCAAGGCACCTTCATAGCTCAGCTGATGAACGTCCTGTCAACGAGCTCCACAAATACGTTCGGATCCTCTTCGAGTCTGGGGTCGAGGGCCCGGTCGGGATCCTCTGACTTTGGATATGGGATGTGGATCTCCCTCACAGCTTTTCGCAGTTCCTGCTATGAATTAGCAAGGTAAATATTTATGATAAAGGATGCGGGAAAGAAGGGAGTAAATGATAGCAGCTCACCCAGCTTGGGGGGTTGTACATGGAGAATCCATCCCGTGGCTTAATACGGATGAACTCCTCTTCTTCTCCTTTGAACAATCGGACAGTATCTTCGCCAGAGCAGCGGCGGAGTCCGGGCCTTTACAACCGCAGCAGGTGGCATCGTCTTCTCCATTGAAGTTCCACATGGGTTTCCCCCGATACTGAAGTGGTTGCACCCCCCGCATTATACAAATTGACATAACCTCGATTATTGTCAGTCCTGATTTGGCCAGCATTTTTATCCTGCCCATCAGGTAAAGGACCTCTTTGTTGTCTTCCTTCTGGGGGCTCCGAGGGCGCCAACTGAGGCGTTTCTTCAATGGGGCATTAGCAAACTCAAGAAGGCCCATCTGGATAGGGTCCGGAAGGGGAACGCCCTCCATGTAAAACCACTCCGAAGGCCAGTCTTCGGATGTCTTCTTTGGAGTACCGGACAAGTATCCGGTCCCGACGATGCACTATATTTCGGCTCCATCCACTTGATATATTGACCCCTCCTGAGTGCGGGGTACGAGGCAGAATAGCCTCTTCCATAGCTCGAAATGAGCTTCACAGCCCAGAAGTAGCTCACAGAAGGTGACATAGCCGGCGATGTGTAGTATGGAGGCAGGAGTGAAGTTATGCGGCTGGAGGTCGTAGAACTCCAGAAGCCCACAGAGGAATGGATGGATTGGAAATCTGAGTCCCCTCAGTAAGTAGGGGACAAGGCATACCCACTCCCCCTTGGATGGGTTGGGGAAACTCTCCGCTTGCTCCCCGCCATTGTAAGTGGCTAGTCCGGCTCGGACGGGGACCATGTATGCAGGCAGGAGAAACCCCTGGGTCTGCAACTCTACCAATCGGCTATGAGAGACGGAACACTTCTCCCAATCGCCTGGCTTAGTTCTACGGGAGCGAGAGGAGGGGCTGCGACAACCGGCCATGATGGGATGGTTTCTTCCGGGCGCGCTCTGATGGATACTCGCTGGGGGAGGATGGTGTGATTTGGATCTGAGGATCCCCGTCTCCTTAAATAAACAATTTACTTACATGGTCAGGGTGGCAAATGTAAAAATGCCCTGACTTCTCACATTCTCTCGACACGTGGAGATGGCCATTATTTAAGCACAGAAGCCGAGGAGTGCAACATCAATGGGAAGCCGGACACTACTCGTTATAATAGGTACTCTGGATTTGGAGGAGAACCCGCCTTGCAATGCCGAAGACAATCTACGCGACGGACTCATCGTCATTGAAGCCTGGTTCAGGGGCTACTGAGGGAGTCCTGGATTAGGGTGTCCTCGGACAGCCGGACTATATACTTCGGTCGGACTGTTGGACTATGAAGATACAAGATTGAAGACTTTGTCCTGTGTCCTGGTGGGACTCTCCTTTGCGTGGAAGGCAATCTTGGCAATCCTGATATGTAGATCTCCCTCTCTGTAACCAACTCTGTGTAACCCTAGCCCCCTCCGATGGCTATATAAACCGGAGGGTTTAGTCCGTAGGACAACAACAATCATACCATAGGCTAGCTTCTAGGGTTTAGCCTCTTTGATCTCGTGGTAGATCAACTCTTCTAATACTCATATCATCAAGATCAATCAAGCAGGAAGTAGGGTATTAACTCCATCGAGAGGGCCCGAACCTGGGTAAACATCGTGTCCCTAGCCTCCTGTTACCATTAGCCTTAGACGCACAGTTCGGGACCCCCTACCCAAGATCCGCCGGTTTTGACACCGACAGGGAGGTCGAATTGGGGAGGACCCCAAGTAGGATTCCTCCTACTTGGGGCGCACCCTTGCTCCTCCTCTCCCCCTCCCACCTATATATACGTGGGGAGGGGCGCCTAGAACACACAACATCAACTGTTAGCCGTGTGCATCACCCCCTCCATAGTTTACACCCGTGGTCATATTGTCATGGTGATTAGGAAAAGCCCTGCGCAGATCACTTCACCATCACCATCACCACGCCGTCGTGCTGACGTAACTCATCTACTTCCTCGACACCTTGCTAGATCAAGAAGGCGAGGAACGTCATCGAGTTGAACGTGTGTAGAACTCGGAGGTGCCATCCGTTCGGTACTTGATCGGTCGGAGCTAGAAGAAGTTTGACTACATCAATCGCGTTGTCAAATGCTTCAGCTTTAGGTCTATAAGGGTATGTAGACACACTCTCCCCCTCTCGTTGCTATGCATCTCCTAGATAGATCTTGTGTGAGCGTAGGAATTTTTTTTGAAATTGCATGCTACGTTCCCCAACAGTGGCATCCGAGCCAGGTCTATGCGTAGATGATATGCACGAGTAGAACACAAAGAGTTGTGGGCGATGATTGTCATACTGCTTACCATCAATGTCTTATTTTGATTCGGCGGTATTGTTGGATGAAGTGGCCCGGACCAACCTTACATGACCATGTTCATGAGACCGGTTCCATTGACAGACATGCAACTAGTTTTGCATAAAGGTGACTGGCGGGTCTCTGTTTCTCCTACTTTAGTTGGATCGAATTTGACTATGGCCGGTCCTTGTTGAAGGTTAAAACAGCAAACTTGATAAATCACCGTTGTGGTTTTTGTGCCGTAGGTAAGAACGGTTCTTGCTAGAAGCCCGTAGCAGCCACATAAAACTTGCAACAACAAAGTAGAGGACGTAACTTGTTTTTGCAGGGCATGTTGTGATGTGATATGGTCAAGACATGATGTGATATACGTTATTGTATGATATTATCATGTTTTGTAAAAGTTATCGGCAACCGGCAGGAGCCTTATAGTTGTCTCTTTATTGTATGAAATGCAAACACCATGTAATTGCTTTACTTTATCACTGTGCGTTAGCGATAGTTGTAGAAGCAATAGTTAGTGAGACGACCACGATGCAACGATGGAGATCAAGGTGTCGAGCCGGTGACAATGGAGATCATGATGATGCTTTGGAGATCGAGATCAAAAGCACAAGATGATGATGGCCATATCATGTCACATATTTTGATTGCATGTGATGTTTATATTTTATACGTCTTACTTTTCTTAGTACGATGGTAGCATTATAAGATGATCCCTTAACTAAAATTTCAAGGTATAAGTGTTCTCCCTGAGTATGCACCGTTGCGACTGTTCTTCGTGCTAAGACACCACGTGATAATCGGGTGTGATAGGCTCTACATTCACATACAATGGGTGCAAGATAGTTTTGCACATGCGGAATACTCAGGTTAAACTTGACAAGCCTAGCGTGTACAGGCATGGCCTCGAAACACTAAAGACTGAAAGGTCAAACGTGAATCATATAGTAGATATGATCAACATAGAGATGTTCACCATTGATGACTACCTCATCTCACGTGATGATCGGACACGGGTTAGTTGATTTGGATCACGTTACACTTAGATGACTTGAGGGGTGTCAGTTTAAGTGGGAGTTCTTAAGTAATTTGATTAATTGAACTTTAATTTATCATGAACTTAGTCCTGATAGTATTTGCAAATCTATGTTGTAGATCAATAGCTCGCGATATAGATACCATGTTTTTGATATGTTCCTAGAGAAAAATAAGTTGAAAGATGATAGTAGCAATGATGCAGATTGGGTCCGTGATCTAAGGATTATCCTCATTGCTACACAGAAGAATTATGTCCTTGAAGCACCGCTAGGTGAAAGACCTATTGCAGGAGCAGATGCACATGTTATGAACGTTTGACAAGCTCGGTATGATGACTAGTTGATAGTTTAGTGTGCCATGCTTTACGGCTTAGAACCGGGATTTCAAAAACGTTTTGAATGCCACGAAGCATATGAGATGTTCCAAGAGCTGAAATTGGTATTTCAGACTCATGCCTATGTCAAGAGGTATGAGACCTCTGACAAGTACTTTGCCTACAAGATGGAGGAGAATAGCTCAACCAGTGAACATGTGCTCAGAATGTCTGGGTACTACAATCGCTTGAACCAAGTGGGAGTTAATCATCCATATAAGATAGTGATTGACAAGAGTTCTCTAGTCACTATCACCTAGCTACTAGAACTTCATGATGAACTATAATGTGCAAGGGATGACGAAAAAAATTTCCCAAGCTCTTCACGATGCTGAAATTGATGAAGGTAGAAATCAAGAAAGAGCATCAAGTGCTGATGGTTAAAAGAACCACTAGTTTCAAGAAAAAGGGAAAGGGACAGAAAGGGAACTTCAAGAGGAACAACAAACAAGTTGCCGCTCCCATGAAGAAGCCCAAAGCTAGACCCAAGCCTGAAACTGAGTGCTTCTACTGCAAACGAAATGGTCACTGGAAGCGGAACTGCCCCAAACATTTGGTGGATAAGAAGGATGGCAAAGTGAACAAAGTTATATTTGATATACATGTTATTAATGTGTACCTTACTAGTGCTCGTAGTAGCCCCTGGGTATTTGATACCTGTTCGGTTGCTAAGATTAGTAACTCGAAATAGGAGTTGCAGAATAAATGGAGACTAGTTGAGGGTGAAGTGACAATGTTTGTTGGAAGTGGTCCCAAGATTGATATAATCATCATCGCACACTCCCTATACTTTCGGGGTTAGTGTTGAACCAAAATAAATGTCATTTGGTGTTTGCGTTGAGCATGAACAAGATAGGATTGTGTTTATTGCAATATGGTTATTCATTTAAGACAGAGAGTAATTGTTATTCTGTTTACATCAATAAAACCTTCTATGGTCATACACCCAATGTTAATGGTTTATTGAATCTCGATCTTAGTGATACACATATTCATAATATTGATGCCAAAAGATGCAAAGTTGATAATGATAGTGCAACATATTTGTGGCACTGCCATTTAGGACATATTGGTGTAAAGCGCATGAAGAAACTCCATGCAGATGGGCTTTTGAAATCACTTGATTATGAATCATTTGATACTTGCAAACCATGCTGCTACGTCTTGAGCTAGCGTTGGTTTTCCCCGAAGAGGAGAGAGTGATGCAGCAAGTGTAGCGTAAGTATTTCCCTCGGTTTTGAGAACCAAAGTATCAATCCAGTAGGAGGCTCCTCAAAAGTCCCACGCACCTACACAAACAAACTGAGAACTCGCAACCAACGCAATAAAGGGGTTGTCAATCCCTTCACGTCCACTTGCGAAAGTGAGATCTGATAGAGAGATAATAATATATTTTTAGTATTTTGTAATATAGATGCAAAAAGTAAAGATGCAAATAAAAGTAGATTGAAAGCAAATATGATAAAAGATAGACCCGGGGGCCATATGTTTCACTAGAGGCTTCTCTCAAGATAGCATAAGTATTACGGTGGGTGAACAAATTACTGTCGAGCAATTGATAGAAAAGCGCATAGTTATGAGATTATCTAGGCATGATCATGTATATAGACATCACGTCCATAACAAGTAGACCGACTACTGCCTGCATCTACTACTATTACTCCACACATCGACCGACTCCTGCCTGCATCTAGAGTATTAAGTTCATAAGAACAGAGTAACGCATTAAGCAAGATGACATGATGTAGAGGGATAAACACATGCAAGATGATATAAACCTCATCTTGTTATCCTCGATGGCAACAATACAATACGTGTCTTGCAACCCTTTCTGTCATTGGGTAAGAACACCGCAAGATTGAACCCAAAGCTAAGCACTTCTCCCATGGCAAGAAAGATCAATCTAGTAGGCCAAACCAAACTGATAATTCGAAGAGACTTGCAAAGATAACTCAATCATACATAAAAGAATTTAGAGAAGATTCAAATATTATTCATAGATAAACTTGATCATAAACCCACAATTCATCGGATCTCGACAAATACACCGCAAAAAGAGATTACATCGAATAGATCTCCACAAGAGAGGGGGAGAACATTGTATTGAGATCCAAAAAGAGAGAAGAAGCCATCTAGCTAATAACTATGGACCCGTAGGTCTGTGGTAAACTACTCACAACTCATCGGAGGGGCTATGGTGTTGATGTAGAAGCCCTCCATGGTTGATTCCCCCTCCGGCAGGGTGCCGGCGAAGGCTCCAAGATGAGATCTCGCGGATACAGAAGGTTACGGCAGTGGAAATTATGTTTCGTGGTGCTCCTGGATGTTTTCGGGGTCCATAGGTATATATAGGAGGAAGAAGTACGTCGGTGGCCGCCCGAGGGGCCCACGAGACAGGGGGCGCGCCCTACAGGGGGGCGCGGCCCCCTATCTCGTGGGCCCCTCGGAAGCTTCTTGACTTGCACTCCAAGCTCTCCGGATCATGTTCGTTCCAAAAATCACGCTCCCAAAGGTTTCGTTCCGTTTGGACTCCGTTTGATATTCCTTTTCTTCGAAATACTGAAATAGGCAAAAAACAACAATACGGGTTGGGCCTCCGGTTAGTAGGTTAGTCCCAAAAATGATATAAGTGTGTAAAACAAAGCCCATAATCATCCAAAAGGGGTAATATAATATCATGGAACAATCAAAAATTATAGATACGTTGGAGACGCATCAAGCATCCCCAAGCTTAATTCCTGCTCGTCCTCGAGTAGGTAAATGGTAAAAAAGAAATTTTTGATGTGGAATGCTACCTAGCATAATTCATAATGTGATTTTCTTTATTGTGGCATGAATGTTCAGATCCAAATGAATACAAAATAAAAGTTCATAATGATAAAAGAAATAGTAACACTTCAAGCATACTAATCAAAGTAATCATGTCTTCTCAAAATAACATGGCAAAAGAAAGTTCATCCCTACAAAATCATATAGTTAGGCTATGCTTCATTTTCGTCACACAAAGATGTTCCCAACTTCTATACCCCCGATGACAAGCCAAGCAATTGTTTCATACTTAAATAATCTCAAACTTTTTCAACCTTCACGCAATACATGAGCGTGAGCCATGGATATAGCACTATAGGTGGAATAGAATATGATGATGGGGATTGTGTGGAGAAGACAAAAAAGGAGAAAGTATCACATTGACGAGGATAATCAACGGGCTATGGAGATGCCCATCAATTGATGCCAACATGAGGAGTAGGGATTTCCATGTAACGGATGTACTAGAGCTATAAATGAATGCTTAACAAAAGAAAACTAGTGGGTGTGCATCCAACTTGCTTGCTCACGAAGACCTAGGGCATTTGAGGAAGCCCGTCGTAGGAATATACAAGCCAAGTTCTATAATGAAAAATTCCCACTAGTATGAAAAAGACAACTTTTTTTATGAGACTCACTATATGAAAAACATGGTGCTATTTTGAAGCACAAGATATGAGATTCACTACATGAAGAACAAGGTGCTACTTTGAAGCACAAGTGTGGAAAAAGAGATAGTAACATTGCCCTTTTTATTTCTTATTTCTTTTTTTTTCTTTTTTTTTCTTTTTTTGGGCCTTTCTTTTTTTGGCCTTTCTTCTGTTTTTTCTTTGGGCAATGTTCTAATAATGATTATCATCACACTTCTATTTGATTACAACATATGAATTACAACTCAAAACTAGAACAAGATATGACTCTATATGAATGCCTCCGGCGGTGTACCGGGATGGTGCAATGAATCAAGAGTGACATGTATGAAAAATAATGGATGGTGGCTTTGCCACAAATACGATGTCAACTACATGATCATGCAATGGCAATATGACAATAAATGCTCAAGTCATGTATATGATTATGATGAAAGTTGCATGACAATATATCTCGGAATGGCTATGGAAATGCCATAATAGGTAGGTATGGTGGCTTTTTTGAGGAATATATAAGGAGATTTATGTGTGATAGAGTGTATCACATCACGGGATTTGGATGCACCGGCGAAGTTTGCACCAACTCTCAAGGTGAGAAAGGGCAATGCACAGTACCGAAGAGGCTAGCAAAGGTGGAAAGGTAAAAGTGCGTATAATCCATGGACTCAACATTAGTCAAAATAACTCATATACTTATTGCAAAAATTTATAAGTCGTCAAAAACCAAGCACTACGCGCATGCTCCTAGGGGGATAGATTGGTAGGAAAAGACCATCGCTCGTCCCCGACCGCCACTCATAAGGATGCACAAGCTAGGTACACTTCATGTTTCAAATTTGTTACACAACTTTAACCATACGTGCATGCTACGGGACTTGCTAAATTCAACACAAGCATTCTTTAAATTCATAATTACCCAACTAGCATGACTTTAATATCACTATCTCCATAAACAATTATCAAGTATCAAATTGATCATAGCATCCAATTCACTTCCTATGATAGTTTTCATTCAAATAACCATGATGTTTAAGACTCTCGAAATAATATAAGTGAATCATGAGAGTCTAGCAATTTCTTCAAAATATAACCACCGCCGTGCTCTAAAAGATATAAGTGAAGCACTAGAGCAAACGACAAACTACTCCGAAAGATATAAGTGAAATTCAATGAGTAGTCAAATAATGTAACTATGTGAAGATTCTCTTCCATTAAAGAATTTCAGATCTTGGTATTGTATTCATACAGCAATCAAAACAAAATAAAATGACATTGCAAGGATAGCACAACTCATGTGAAGAAGCAAAAACTTAGGCTCAACCGATACTAACCGATAGTTCTTGAAGAAGAAAGGTGGGATGCCTACCAGGGCATCCCCAAGCTTAGATGCTTGAGACTTCTTGTAATATTATCTTGGGGTGCCTTGGGCATCTCCAAGCTTTAACTTTTGTGTCTCCTTAATTCCTCTCATATCATGGTTTCTCTTTTTATCAAAAGCTTCATTCACAACAAACTCAACAAGAACTCGTGAGATAGGTTAGTATAAACCAATGCAAAACCATATCATTCTCTACTGTAACAAATCACTAAAATTATTATTCAACATTTCATACTAAATGCCTCTGCATATTTAATACTCCTATCCTCAAATAGAATCATTAAACAAGCAAACATATGCAAACAATGCAACTATAACAGCAATCTGCCAAAACAGTACAGTCTGTAAAGAATTCAAGAGTATAAATACTTCCCTGACTCCAAAAATTATGAACTAAAATTCCCACTGTAATAAATTTATCATAGATTAATATGCAAAAATATTCGACGTTATACCATTCTCTGACTTTTCTAGGGAATTTTTGCAACAGCGGTAAACTTTCTGTTTTCAAACAGCAACATGTATACTAGCAAAATAAGCATGGCAAAGGCTATCCTTGACTTTTTTATTGAAACTGAAGATGCAAAACATTATTCTAACTAACAGCAAGCAAAAACTAACAAAATAAAATGACGCTCCAAGCAAAACACATATCATGTGGCGAATAAAAATATAGCTCCAAGTAAAGTTACCGATGAACAAAGACGAAAGAGGGGATGCCTTCCGGGGCATCCCCAAGCTTAGGATCTTGTTTGTCCTTGGATATTACCTTGGAGTGCCTTGGGCATCCCCAAGCTTAGGCTCTTTCCACTCCTTATTCCATAGTCCATCGAATCCTTACCCAAAACTTGAAAACTTCAACCACACAAAACTCAAAACAAAACTCGTAAGCTCCGTTAGTAAAAGAAAATAAAACCACCACTTAGGTACTGTAATGAACTCTTTATAAATTCATATTGGTGTAATATCTACTGTACTCCAGCTTTTCTATGGTTCATACCCTCCGATACTACTCATAGATTCATCAAAATAAGCAAACAACACAATGAAAACAGAATCTGTCAAAAACAGAACAGTCTGTAGTAATCTGTATCAAACGTATACTTATGGAACTCAAACAATTCTGAAATAAATTGCTGGACCTGAGTAATTTGTCTATTAATCATATGCAAAAATAATCAACCTAAAATCACTCTCCAGTAAAAAATGGCAGCTAATCTCGTGAGCGCTAAAGTTTCTGTTTTTTACAGAAAGATCATATAAACTTTACCCAAGTCTTCCCAAAGGTTCTACTTGGAACTTTATTGAAACAAAAGCTATAAAACATGATTAATACAGTAGCATAATCATGTGGACACAAAAAAAAGTAAGGATAAATATTGGGTTGTCTCCCAACAAGCGCTTTTCTTTAATGCCTTTCTAGCTAGGCATGATGATGACAATGATGCTCACATAAAAGATAAGAATTGAAACATAAAGAGAGCATCATGAAGAATATGACTAGCACATTTAAGTCTAACCCACTTCCTATGCATAGGGATTTTGTGATCAAACAACTTATGGGAACAATAATCAACTAGCATAGGAAGGCAAAACAAGCATAACTTCAAGATTTTAAGCACATAGAGAGGAAACTTGACATTATTGCAATTCCTACAAGCATATATTCCTCCCTCATAATAATTTTCAGTAGCATCATGAATGAATTCAACAATATAACCAGCACCTAAATCATTCTTTTCATGATCTACTAGCATAGAAAAGTTCCTACTCTCCACATAAGTAGAATTCTTCTCATGAATAATAGTGGGAGCAAACTCAACAAAATAACTATCATGTGAAGCATAATCCAATTGAAAACTAAAATCATGATGACAAGTTTCGTGGTTATCATTATTCCTAATAGCATACAAGTCATCACAATAATCATCATAGATAGCAACTTTGTTCTCATAATCAATTGGAACCTCTTCCGAAATAGTGGAATCATCACTAAATAAAGTTGACACTCTTCCAAGTCCACTTTCATATTCATCACAATAAGATTCAACATCCTCCAAAATAGTGGGATCATTACTTCCTAAAGTTGTCACTCTTCCAAACCCACTTTCATCAATATAATCATCATAAATAGGAGGCATGCTTTCATCATAATGAATTTGCTCATCAAAACTTGGGGGACAACAAATATCATCTTCATCAAACATAGCTTCCCCAAGCTCGTGGCTTTGCATATCATTAGCGTCATGGATATTCAAGGAATTCATACTAACAGCATTACAATCATGCTCATCATTCACATATTTCATGCCAAGCATTCTATGTAATTCTTCTTCTAGCACTTGAGCACAATTTTCCTTTTCATCATACTCACGAAAGATATTAAAAAGATGAAGCGTATGAGACAAACTTAACTCCATTTTTTTGTAGTTTTCTTTTATAAACTAAACTAGTGATAAAACAAGAAACAAAAAGATTCGATTGCAAGATCTAAAGATATACCTTCAAGCACTCACCTCCCCGGCAACGGCGCCAGAAAAGAGCTTGATGTCTACTACACAACCTTCTTCTTGTAGACGTTGTTGGGCCTGCAAGTGCACAGGTTTGTAGGACAGTAGCAAATTTCCCTCAAGTGGATGACCTAAGGTTTATCAATCCGTAGGAGGCGTAGGATGAAGATGGTCTCTCTCAAGCAACCCTGCAACCAAATAACAAAGAGTCTCTTGTGTCCCCAACACATCCAATACAATGGTAGATTGTATAGGTGCACTAGTTCGGCGAAGAGATGGTGATACAAGTGCAATATGGATAGTAGATAAAGGTATTTGTAATCTGAAAATATAAAAACAGCAAGGTAACTAAAGATAAAAGTGAGCGTAAACGGTATTGCAATGGTAGGAAACAAGGCCTAGGTTTCATACTTTCACTAGTGCAAGTTCTCTCAACAGTAATAACATAGATAGATCATATAACAAGCCCTCAACATGCAACAAAGAGTCACTCCAAAGCCACTAATAGCGGAGAACAAACGTAGAGATTATGGTAGGGTACGAAACCACCTCAAAGTTATTCTTTTGGATCGATCTATTAAAGAGTTCGTACTAGAATAACACCTTAAGACACAAATCAACCAAAACCCTAATGTCACCTAGATACTCCATTGTCACCTCAAGTATCCGTGGGCATGATTATACGATATGCATCACACAGTCTCAGATTCATCCAACCAACACAAAGTACTTCAAAGAGTGCCCGAAAGTTTCTACCAGAGAGTCAAGAACGTGTGCCAACCCCTATGCATAGGTTCATGGGCGGAACCCACAAGTTGGTCACCAAAACATACATCAAGTGGCACATGATATCCCATTGTCACCACAAATAAGCACGACAAGACATACATCAAGTGTTCTCATAATAGACTCAATTTGATAAGATAACTTCAAAGGGGAAACTCAATTCATCACAAGAGAGTAGAGGGGGAGAAACATCATAAGATCCAACTACAATAGCAAAGCTCGGGATACATCAAGATCATGCCATAGAGGGAACACGAGAGAGAACACGAGAGAGAGAGAGAGAGAGAGAGAGAGAGAGAGATCAAACACATAGCTATTGGTACCCGAGGGTGAACTACTCCCTCCTCGTCATGGAGAGCGCCGGGATGATGAAGATGGCCACCGATGAAGGATCCCCCCTCCGGCAGGGTGCCGGGAAGGGCTCCCGAGAGGTTTTTGGTGGCTACAAAGGCTTGCAGCGGCGGAACTCCCGATCTATCTTGATTCTCGATGGTTTTAGGGTATGTAGGCTTATATAGGCGAAAGAAGTCGGTCAGGGGGGTGCTCGAGGGATCCACGAGACAGGGGGCGCACCCAGTAGGGGGGGCGCCCCCTATCTCCTGGCCTCCTCGAGGATCTTCTGACATGCACTCCAAGTCTCCAGGATCCTATTCTTCCCAAAAATAACGTTGTCGAAGGTTTCATTCCGTTTGGACTCCGTATGTTATTCCTTTTCCTCGAAATACTGAAACAGGCAATAAAACAACAATATGGGTTGGGCCTCCGGTTAATAGGTTAGTCCCAAAAGTAATATAAAAGTGTATAATAAAGCCAATAATCATTCAAAACAGATAATAAAATAGCATGGAACAATCAAAAATTATAGATACGTTGGAGACGTACCACTTACCATGTTTTCAATCTAAAGGGAGATGCAAAAATTTTGCTTAGAAATTTTTACGTAGGATTGGCTTTGCATCATAGACAACTCTTGGATTTTTTCGTGAAAGGGAATTTTACTGAGCTTGATGTTAATGCTGCCTACGAAATTTTAGAAGGAATTTTGGGGGTTCCACCACAAAAGGAAGGGTTCTCTTTCACCCTAGAGGGAGTTCAAATTTTGGAAGAACTCGGTGATTCGCATAAACATATTGTTGAATTGCAAAAATATATTGAACCTCTCAAACATCTCAATGGTAGTATCAATCGTATGAACACTTTGATTATCCTTTGCAATAAACGGTTGGATATTTTAGATCTCAAGATGGTTTCTTTCCCGGAAAGTTTAGGGAAGCACAAAGAGCCTCCCGGATTTGAAAAGGCCCTTACTAAAGTGGCAAAGATTATAGAGGGTAACACTTAGATCCTACGCGTTATGCCTAGCTAGGGGCGTAAAACGATAGCGCTCGTTGGGAGGCAACCCAACTTGTATCTTTTTGCTTTTGGGTTTTCTTGCTGTTTTCAATAAAATACCCAATTATGCCTCTGATTAGATGTGTTTTTGTGGTTTAAATTAGTGTTTTTGCCAAGCAAGGCCTTTGGGATGGTTTGGGTGAAAGTTGATTTGATCTTGCTGAAAAACAGAAACTTTTACACTCACGAAATTATTTTTCATTTTTATTAGTAGAGTGATTTTGAGCTGATTCTTTGTGCAGAAGATTAATAAACAAATTATTCATGTCGTCCTAATTTTTCATAATTTTTGGAGTTACAGAAGTATTCGAAGTAGTCAGGTTGCTACAGATTGTTCTGTTTTTGACATATTCTGTTTTCTTTGTGTTGTGTGCTTGTTTTAATGATTCTATGGTTTTTAAGAGTTTTTTCCATAGAAAAGATGGGATATAGTAGATATAATGCAAAAATAAAATATGAATAGGTTTGCAACAATACTTATAGTAGTGATTTGCTTTCTTATACTAACGGATCTCATGAAGGTTTTGTTGAGTTTTGTGTGATTGAAGTTTTGAAGTTTTGGGTGATCTTACTATGGATGAAGGGATAAGGATTAGCAAAAAGCTAACCTTGGGGATGCCCGAGGCACCCCAAGATAATATTCATGAAGTAGCAAGCAACTAAGCTTGGGGATGCCCCTGCTTGGGGATGCCCCCGAGTGGCATCCCCTCTTTCTTCTAACAACCATCAGTATTTTACTTGGAACTATATTTTTATTCGTCGTATATTATGAGTTTTTCTTGGAGCGTCTTGTGTGATATGAGTCCTTGCTTGTTTTTCTTTGTGTTTTAAGTCTTGAATCCTTGTTGGACACACCCTTTTGAGAGAGCCAAAAATTATGCTATGCTTGCTCCTATGCTTCACTTAAATTTTTAGAGCCATGGAATTGCTCTAGTGCTTCACTTATATCTTTTTGAACATTGTGTGCTTTGTTATTTTTGAAGAAATGCTCTCATGCTTCACTTATATTTATTTGGTAGTTAGTAATTTTTTTTAGAAATTCTCTCTTGCTTCACTTAGACTATTTTGATAGAAATAAATACTATGTTCATGTTCTTCACTTAAATTTGTTTGAGCTTATTAAAAGCAACATATGAAAATAGTCCCAAAGTGATAGATATCCAAGGAGGATATAATAAAAACTTTCATGAAGATCATTGGACAAAATAAACTTGATTCTTAGTAATGATTTTGAGATATGACGATGTGATATGTGAGTCATGTTGATGAGTAATTGTGCTTTAGTAAGAATATTGATGTTAAGGTTTGTGATTCCCTATGCAAGCACGAAATCAATAGTTATGCAATGAAATTTATATCCTAGTTGTGGTGCATTATTCGGTGTTACTTATGCTTAATGCTTGGGTACGAGATTTTTCGTTTCTTGGTTGGTCGCTTTTCAATCTTTTTGCTAGCCTTCATTTTGCACTAAGTATGATCACTACTTGTGCATCCAAAACCCTTTAAACTAGTTTTGCCATATGAATCCACTATACCTACCTATATGCGGTATTTCCATGCCGTTCTAAGCAAATTTGCATGTGCCATCTCTAATTTTCAAAATAAATTTCTCTTTCTAATTCCCTTTGTCCATTGGTATGTTACTTGCCCGAGATTCGATTGTCGGTATCTTCATACCTAGTTCAATCTCATTACCGGCAAGTCTCTTTACTCGTTCCGTAATACATCATCTCGTGACTAACTCCTTAGTCGTTTGCTTGCAAGCTTATGATGTGTATTACCGAGAGGGCCTAGAGATACCTCTCTGATACTCGGAGTGACAAATCCTAATTTTGATCTATGCCAACTCAACAGACACCTTCGGAGATACCTGTAGAGCATCTTTATGATCACCCAGTTATGTTGTGACGTTTGATAGCACACAAGTATTCCTCCGGTATCTGGTAGTTGCATGATCTCATAGTCTGAGGAATATGTATTTGACATTAAGAAAGCAATAGCAATAAAACTGGATGATGATTATGCTAAGATAACGGATGGGTCTTGTCCATCACATCGTTCTCGTAATGATGTGATCCCGTTATCAAATGACAACTCATGTCCATGGTTAGGAAACCTTAACCATCTTTGATCAACGAGCTAGTCTAGTAGAGGCTTACCAGGGACACGGTATTTGTTTATGTATTCACACATGTATTTAAGTTCCCGATGAATACAATTTTAGCATGAATAATAAACCTTTATCATGAATAAGGAAATATAAAATAACAACTTTATTATTGCCTCTAGGGCATATTTTCTTCAGTAGTCATCTTGCCCATGAGGCATTGTTCGCATGTATCAAATGTTCAAAGTCAAGTGATTCCATAAGTCCATTAATATGGCGTTTCTTCATGTGCTTTACACCAATATGACCTAAGCGATAGTGCCACAAGTATATGGTACTATCATCATTCACTTTGCATCCTTTGGCATCAATATTATGAACATGTGTATCACTTCGATCGAGATTCAACAAGAATAAACCATTCACATTGGGTGCATGACCATAGAAGATATTATGCATGTAAGTAGAACAACCTCTATTCTCTAACTTAAGTGAATAACCGTCTTGTAATAAACAAGATATGGATATAATATGCATGCTTAATGCGGGCACCAAATAATAATTATTTAGGTATAAAACTAATCCCGAAGGTAGACATAGAGGGAGTGTGCCGATGGCGACCACATCAACCTTGGAGACATTTCCAACACGCATCGTTACCTCGTCCTTAGCTAGTCTCCATTTATTCCGCAGGTCTTATTTCTAGTTACAAATGTTAGCAACTGAACTAGTGTCAAATACCCAGGAGCTACTATGAGCACTAGTAAGGTACACATCAATAACATGTATATCAAATATACCTTTGTTGACGTTGCCAGCCTTCTTATCTGCCAAGTACTTAGGGCAGTTCCGCTTCCAGCGACCATTCCCCTTGCAATAGAAGCACTCAGTCTTAGGTCTCGGTCCAACCTTGGGTTTCTTCACGGGAGTGGCAACTAGCTTGCCATTCCTCTTGAAGTTCCCTTTCTTTCCCTTTCCCTTCTTGATATTGGTGGTCTTGTTGACCATCCACACTTGATGCTCTTTCTTGATTTCTACCTCCGCGGCCTTAAGCATCGCGAAAATCTCAGGGTCATCTTCTTCATCCTTGCATATTATAGTTCATCACAAAGCCCTTATAACTTGGTTGAAGTGACTGGAGAACCTTGTCAATTGCTACTTCATCCAAAAGATTAACTACCAACTGATTCAAGAGGTTGAAGAACCTAGACATTTTGAGTACGTGCTTAGTAACAGAGCCATTCTCCTACATCTTATAGCTAAAGAACTTGTTGGAGGTGTCATACCTCCCCACACGAGAGTGAGCCTGAAATACCAATTTTAGCTGCTGAAACATCTCATATGCCCCGTGGTGCTCAAAAAGCTTTTGGAGCACCGATTCTACACCGTAAAGCATGCCCAATTAACTATCATGTAGTCAGCATTTCTTGCCTGCCACACGTTCATAGCATCTAGATTGGAGGGAGCGGGTCGCACACCTGGCAGTGCATCAGGGACAATGATACGTGTTTGTCACAGTAGGTCACGTTTTCTGTCATGCATGTACATCCGTGGTGATTTTATGACAGAATCAAGATAGTCATGCTTGTGTTGTCATAGAAGTGTTCCATGACAATACTCAAATTATCATCACGGAAATGTCCACTTCGATGATGATAAATGGCGCATCATGGAAGTGTTTTCATCAAGGGTAACCAACACATGGCATCCACCGCAACCGGTCGCCGTTAAGCTATCGAGTTCGGTTTTGGATCTGATAACCCGTTAACAGCCACGACCAATGACGATTTTCCACATGTAAATTTCTCATTGGTCGAAGGAGCCACATGTCAGCTTCGCGTTGGGACAGATTCCATCCATCCAATGGACGAGACGTGCCTATGATACGTCGACACATGGCATGGCCCAACAGAGGCCCATATAGGTTAAAGAGGCCAACCCATTTGACTTGGTCAAAAGCTAGCGGGCCGGCCCATGGAAAGCCTGTTAATGGCATGTTCGCATGTAGCCCATTTATAGCCCGGTAACTCATGGCCCGTTATGGCCTTTCCAAATTTGGCACGGCAGTGTCATGTGGGGTGCCCAATATAACTCCAGCCCATTGTCACTTACGGCCCATGTATGGCTCATGACGTCTTTCGGCCCATATGAGACCATTTGTAACTATGGGCCCTGCTTTAACGGCTCGTGGTGATTTTGGCCCATAATGAACAATAAATCACTTTATACCCATTAACAGCTCATGATTCAGTTGGGCCGTTTCCAACCCGTGTTATCGTTCGGCCTTCTAAGGGCCCATATATTCTTGGGCTCATTTCCATCCCTCGATTACTTACGGTCCATTACTGGCCTATTTCGCTAATGGGACAAATTCAGCATGTGGTTACAGTCGGCCAGTTTCTGGCTCGTTAACCCATTGGGTCGCTTTCATCCCCTCATGTATTCCAGACCATTAACAACCCGTTATACATGTCGATAGAATTAAGCCTATGATATATACCGGCATGTTAACAGCCCATTATGGTTGGGCCCATAAATGGACGATTCCGATTTTAGCCCATATGTGGTCCGCTATTGGTCCACAAATAGTAGGACCCATGTGTGGCCCATGGATCCTACGACCCATAGAAGGCCCATGGATCCTATGGCCTGTAAGAGGCCAATGGTCATTACAGCAGGTAGTAGGCCCATGGTTATTGTGGCCACTGGCAAACCGCGGAAAAAGGACTGGCTACAAGCAAACAAATAAACAGGACAATAAGAAAATAAATAAGAAAGCAACTTACACTAGGCTATTACGGTTATTACACATATTACATCCACTGGGCATCAAAGTTCGCCACCAGTGCAAATATAGGGAACAACAAAGTAGCATATTGCATACACTGGGCGTCTAAATTGGCCACCAGCGCAAATAAACACGGGGGCAAAACAAGTCCAGAACCGAAACAACTTCAGAAGAGCTTAAGAAACGTTATCCTAGGAATCCACCATGCTGGCAATAAGCTTAGCAAGCTTATTAGTTTTCCCTTGTTTGGCGCTAAAATCCTCCAACTCTTGATGTTCCACCAGAAAGTATGCATCTGAATTCCGCAGAGACTTCCTCAATCCTTCGGCTTCTTGTTGCAGCACGGTTGATCGATGTCTTTCAGCTTGTAGTTGAGACTCAAGAAACCGAACTGATTCAGACAGCGAGTTCGAAGAGCTTGTGCCAGCTTTAGTGGCCAGTAACTCGAACACTACATCAAAGACAGGACTTTGGGTTGTCTCACTGTCTTCAACATAGTTTTCCTTGTCTGTTTTATAATCTTTGTTGGAGACCAACAAGGTTATCTCACTATCATGAACCTTATCTGCATTACTTTCTTTATCATTACTTAATTGGTATTTTTCTCCAATATTCTGTCAGCATTCTAAAGGAAGAAACAAGTCGACACATAACAGATTTAGCATGTAGTATATGAAACTCATTTTCGTGAACCAATTCAGTAGTAAGGTGGACATGATTAAACTAACAAGTCTTCTATTGTGAAGTAGTACATAATAAAAGTATCAAACAAACATATATCTATATGCTATGGTCACTGCATTGTCTTGCCAAATCAAATCATATCAGTTCAAGACAAAGCAACATTGAAAGAATATAAGTGTGGGAAACTACACATCATCAAGATTTTAGATGGGTACCAAGGGTATACATGTACAACTAACAACACTATTGGGTTAGTCCCAAAAAAATGATATAAAATAGCATATAAAGCATCCAAGATTGATAATATAATAGCATGGAACAATAAAAAATTATAGATACGATGGAGCAGGGATCGATCGGCTGCAGTACATAGTGGGATCGATCGCTCGTGTTCAGTAGTAGCTAGTTAGTGCGATCGCTCGGGTTCAGTAAGCGAACACCTCGCTCGGGTTCAGTTCACGAATGCCTCGCACACACACGCGTACGAGAGTAAAAGTGCTAGTTATCGACTAGAGGGGGTGATCGACTAGAGGGGGTGAATAGGCGATTTTTATGAAAACCATCAAAACAGACAATGTATTCGAAGATGAACAAGAGAAACAGAGACTAAGCAAAATACAACCAAAGTGAAACTACACTAGCCATGCACGAATATAAGTGATGAACAAAGACTAGTACTAGCTAGGTAGAACAGATCAGGTTAGAAAGATAGTGTGAAGACAAATATGCAATCAGAGGGAATGTCTTCACACAATGTCTTCGAACAGAATAGACAAACAAAGACTTCGTAAAACTAAACAGTAAGTAAAGGAGTGAAGTGATAGAACCAGTTGCTCGACGAAGACAAGGATTTGGTAGACCAGTTCCAGTTACGGTGACAACTGTACGGTCTAGTTAGGGAGTCTGAGATTGAACTCAGAAGACCACGTCTTCACCTTATTCCCCTTGACTCGGGAACAGAGGGGGTAATATATTGATGACTGGCAAATTCTCAAGGATAGAAGGATGCAGTTGCAGCAAATAGAGAGCTAAAAATAAACAAAAATACAAGACTTACAGAACAAATACAAAATGGAAAAAAAAAGTGACTGAAATTTTACAACCAAATTGCTATGCAGACGACGGTACACACATGACATGCAACCAACACTTATATCAAACGGTGGAGCAGCGTTGTTGTGTGCATCAGATGGTGCGATCTTCAACATTGTTCAGAAATCGTCTATGTACTTTCGTTTGTATAGCAGGGTTCATTTTACAAACTGTATGGCTATACATAACATATAAGAAAGGAAAAAAGAAAAACTAAAATTAAATTTTTGCACGAATCTCCATGCAAGATCTCACGAATATAGCATCGACTGAGACATAACCAAGTCTCGGTCGACTGAGATTCAAGAAAATATAAGGCGTAAAAACCAGGGCCCTGAAATATGATACACAGAAGTTTCAAAAACTAGGCCCCTGAAATAGGATTAAGATGGACGCTAGCGGTGTGTATGCTAGTAGAAAATGTTGGCCTCTTGTCCAAATTAGCTCTTGTTCTCATCCCATCCCTCATTCAAACCCGTCAAGAAGATCTGAGTCCATGTTTGAACCCCATCCATCTATGACAGCTGCAGATGAATGTGTATAGTAATTCCTTCACTCTGAACCGCTGATCCATCCAAAATATCCAATCAACGGCTAGGCTTGCCTCTTTACTCTGGTGAAAGATAAGTAAATATACAGCAGTATTGATAACCAGATTCCTGAATTGCTCTGACCAACCCATTCTTGCTGCTGCGTGTTATCACACTGTTCTGGTCTTCACACTGGATTAATTGACCTGAGATTGCTAGAGAAACCAGTAAATCAATGCTAGAGATATAGAAAAAAAACTAGAGATGTAGAAAAAAAAAACAATGCCAGATGTCAAACCTGTAAGCTCTTAGATAGTACTCCCTCCGTTCCAAAATAGATGACTCAGCTTTGTACTAACTTAACTTATCTTAAGTTAGTACAAAGCTGAGTCATCTATTTTGAGTTAGTACAAAGCTGAGTCATTTATTTTGGAACGAAGGGAGTAAAAATCTAGCACAGATTACATAGCGCCACAACGGTCAGCACAAGCTGCTGCAACAATGTTATGTCCCCGTCACCTAAGATATGATCGCCGTCACAGCACAGAAAAAAGGGGGAAGGGAGAACCCAAAAGAGATAAGCGACTGGAGAGAATAACGGTCACTTTTTGTTACTCGAGAACATAAAGTACATCAGTCTCATTCCTCCACTATTAGGCCCACTTGTCATTGCCGTTCTACATAACAGAGTGCAATCCACGCCGACCCAGTCTCTGGACTCTGGACCCACCAATCAGCAAGCCGCCACCCCGTTGCCAACTATGGGACTGACTTGCTCTGTTTTCCTGTTCTTGGCCCATTTTGCTACTGCAGCCTGCCATGCCGGTACTGTAGCCCATCATGACAAACAGTATATATGCTGCAAGCTGTATCAGTAATTTGTAGATGCAGGATTGCCAAATGATAAGACTGCACTCCACTAGAATAGATTCAGCTCTGACCTGGATTAGATGAACTTTAGCGCTGTTTCCAGCTGGTCCTCAAACAGTTCAGAGGGACCATAGGCAGCGCCGCAGCGGAGAGGCCTGGCATGCATGGCGAGAGTACATCCACGAAAGTCAGGTGTAGGTAGTTTGCGGTGCGGGGAAATTCCTTGGTGCCTTTCCCTTGTGATTGTCATGCGAGAACTTTCAGCAATTTAAAGTTGATCTTTTGCCTTTCTGCTAGCAAGGTCCTGGTGGAGATGCCCATCTGATCTGCAACGCTGTACCTTTATTCCAACAAGATTGTGATATTTAGAGCATATTCCATTAAAAAAAGTTAGTTGTGATCTCATCGTACATTAGCATGTCTGCAAGAAATTTTGTATCAGTACACGTGCAGACTAGTTATCCAAATGTCAACAACAGGTTCGTACCACGGGCAGAGCTCCCTTGATGCCAAAGGTATCCGTGGCCCCCCTCTTTGGTCGACAAATTTCTTCAGAAACTCTAATTTATACCACTTAACTAACAGAGATACTAGGTTAAGGGTCCTGCTCTTAGCCGGTTTCCCTAAATGTTTTTTCCTCAAGCTCTTGGTAGTACATACACTTATGTTTTCTGCAAAACTGATGGTACCCTTATACATCATGCTTTCTTTAAGGTCTTTCTTTGTATGAAGGGATTGGGTAGAAATTTTCGAGATATAACTTGTCTTCTGCAAAGCTCTTTGTATACTAATAGGCCTAATGTTGTCTTGCATGTATGTTGACACGTATGCTAACTAGAAAAGGTGAAAGAAAAGCTTTGGCACAGTACGGAGCACTTATTCCGAAGTTTATGCGGAATTAAAGGGTACAAAAATGTAGCAGCCAGTTGTCCTCACCTTTTATTCCCAGCTGAAAATACAAAATCTGCATGGATTCTTCATCATGCTGCGGATTACCTGATATGGATGTTTATGTGGAGAGACGAGGCAGCTGGATGTAGTATTCTTGCAGGTACAGTTTGAATGCAAGCTCCAGGTGATAGCGCCTATCTCCAAATGCCCATTTGTATCAAGGGTGAAATTTCTGCTCGCAGCCAGATTTCAAATGATATGGAGAATCTGGAATATGGCTTGATTCTGACAATATCAAAGACATTGATTCTGCAACTTGAACAAGGAGATGCTCATCCAGTACCTGTTTCTTCCAGCTTGTCATGTGCAGCTGTATTTTGTGCAATGTGCACAAGGAAAGAGGTAACCAAACATGAATACATGCGTAGATGATATCAAAATAAAAAAAGATAAATATATATTTCATTTTGCACATTAGAAGAATTAGACATCCTCACATAGTCAAGCCGGCTACCTCGTGATATCCAGGTATAGAAAGACTAAGCTTGCCTAATCTGGTTATACGATGTCATAGTCCCAAAAGGAAGTCTGAGTTTGCTGAAAGTAATCACAATAAGACACCCTGCTATTCTCAAGTAAACAAGAACAGCCGCATCCTGTTAATTCATTACCACGATTTAAGGTCTTCAGCATTATCTTTGTGAAGCCTCTCTGACTGTTTGTATGGTCCATGTGAAGCCTCAGTAGGTGACAACTCTGTAAGATAGGACCTGTGAATACTTTTCCACTCAAGGGTGAAGGGCGAAGTACTAGATACTACCATTGCTTTCAAGAACAATGAAAATTGCTTATGACCTGTTTCTACCTCCCCGGGTTTCATACTCTTGCATTCTGATGTTGATCGAAATATTCTTTCTAAAGCTGAGTGCTCACCACTCAGAGAAGTATCGTTGAACATGAAATGACTCATTGCAAACCTTTGTCCTAGCCCAGGCAAGGCGTCATGCAGGGGAGGCTAATTCTTGGAGCTTTAAACATACCTCCAGATCTTTGGGGAATATATGCAGGAACAACTTACCATACAGGCCATTCACTAAGACCATGGCCAGCCACAGCTACAACTAGGCCATTTGGAGATTGATAGGTGCTCAACATTTCCATGCAACAAAGAAGAACTATAAGGAAAATAATAATATTTTATGAAAAGTTAGATTCCATTTGCTCATAGTGCACAATGGAATGTTGTGAACATAAAGTTGGATGCCTCACTCCTATAAATTTACGACGAACTACTCTGTTCTTCCACACAGAAATTTTTCAGCCAGCCCTTCCACCATATTGAGCATTTCTCACCGCCTAGTCGACCAAAGTGTCAGTAAAATCCTCTTGTGTAGCCTTCCTACGATAATAAAACCAAGTTATGTCACGGGGCAGGGATCCTTTGGCACTGAGCCAGGTAATTGGTGATGTGTTGGATCCTTTCGTAAAGTCAGCTGCCATGAGGATTAATTATGGTGAGAAGGAGATTACAAATGGCACTGGGGTACGATCATCTGCTGTGCTCAATGCACCACAGGTGGAGATTGAAGGTCGTGACCGGACGAAGCTCTACACACTTGTAAGTACACAATATATGTAGCTCTACATACTTGTAAGTAACACAATACCTTGTAGGAAAATGATATGTTTAGTTTGCAGGTTTATTGTGTTAGATAATATGAAAAATGACCTTTGATCCAAACAAAACGTTAAAAAGAAGATGACTCTCGTGTGAGGGATGGTGTCTAGAATAATCAGATAAGGTAATCATAGAAGAGTGATGCATACGCTGATCTATACAAGCTCCTTACTCAAAGCAACCTTCATTTAGAAACCCTTATGCACAAGTCTGAATGATGTTTCACTAAAGAAGGATACCTAACTTCCACAGATATATGTTCCATGGGTGATTTTTTATAACAGAAATACGAGAGATATAGGCCACAAAGAATATTATAGTGAGAACAAGAACATCACACAATAACCATTGCGAATGATCAAGTATAGTACATGCTACTTTAGAATATATGTCTGCACCCTATGTTAGTATCTTGTTTGTACAGTGCTATACAAGAATATTGGGCAGGATAAGCCCAAATCTGTCTGCTTTGCTTAAAGTTGGAGTTTGAAGCTCTCTCATGTTAAAGTTGGCATACATGCATGTTGCTATGAACATCCTCTACATAACTGAATAGACAAAACTACCCAGAAAATTAATCAGAATATCCCCTATCCCGCCTGAACCCGCTAGCTATATATATAAAAGAAGATACCTGACCACACTGCTTCCCACTATTGCGGTCTTCTTTTTGCTCTGTAGAGTTGTGCTCTGGCTCCTCTATAAGGTATGCAACTGCCTCTTTTGTCTTTATCTCAATGCTAAGATAGAAATATCCCATCTTATAAGGTTATGGTGGATCCTGACGCGCCAAGTCCAAGCAAACCGGAATACAGGGAATATTTGCATTGGTGAGCATGTTATATTTATTACACAGTACTGCATAGTTTCTTCCTTAACCTAATGATGCCAAATTTCTTAAGAAACCTATGACTGCTTCTTGCAACATTGTTTTTATGTTTATAGTTCAAGAACCCCTTACCTAGATAACCTGCAGGATTGGAATGCAGCCCTCTCGAAAAAGGAGGGGGGTGTTTCTTTTCCATCCATCAACAGCTGAGGAACTCTTGTTCTGTATGCTATTGGGTAAGAAAGTACAGTATTGCGGTAACCTAATTCTTTTCTAGCACCATAACTCCCTTAACCTAAGTCTCTTTGTTTAGATTGCCATTTTTATCAACATTCATTAGTTTTCCTGTAGATACTGTTTGGTAGCACGGAAATTAAATAACCAAATATTGCAGCATAAATCTTAATAGTTTCTACAGTCTCCAAGATGTTTTACCACCTTCTCATGGACTAGGTACCCTGAAAATTTTATTTTATTATTAATTACTTCAAAACACAAAGTAGTGAAAAGATGGCCCTCAATAAGGTTCCGGAGAGTTACCGAGAGCATGCGCATGAAGATTTAGTGGGAAAGCTTTTTACATGGTGAACCTACTTGATGATGTGAATAGGCTGCATTCAAGATAAATAAGATAGTGGAGATGAATCTCATAGGTATATAGGATATGGTGAGCTGGGACAAACACATTAATTGAAGAAGGCATTAAATATGACATCAACATGAAAAGCATCAGGATATGCATGGATGCAATCTCAATAGTACTGTTAGAGGAAACAGAAGCAAAAAAAGGCTGACAGAGACTATTCAACAGAAACAAGTGGTAGAGCTAAGCAGCTAATGCTTAAAATTAACACGTATTGCTCAGACGACATTTATTCATGTTAAAACTGAAAACTCATTCTGTTCATGTTTATTTAATGAATGCCAAAAATTTCTGCCAGGAATATCTAGAAGCAAACCACAGATAGCAGAAAAATTGAAGGAACTTGCTGATTATAAAATAATATAGAACAGTGGTCATTGTTAGATTACATATAAGTGCTGTGTATACCAATTGTATAAGGGGTTCCCAGCATATTTCCCTCACCTGTATCTCCATATATACAACCCTTTGGCCTTCCAGTAATAAAAGTCGCCATTACCGTAACAGTCACATTTCCTGCTGGATAAACTTACGGGTAACTGATTTTGTACCAAACACTGACATTTCCATACGTTCCTCTGACTCGACATGCTGCCTATTTGTGACACCAAGTTTTTTGTTTGGCTGATTGGTCAATATTTTGTTAGCTACTTGCTATTAAGAAAGTATCACCAATCCAAAAATACCATATAACTAATAAATTAATCGGATTCATGTTTCTTCAACTTAAAACTCCTTAAAAAACTTTCAATGTAATCGTACATTGTTTTTTCCTTAATTTGACATGATTTAGGCATAGGATTATGTAGTATATTACATCATGTATGAACAGTCCTGTTGCTGATCAAAGATCTAAAGGTGTTGTCTTGTTCATTATTTTGTACAGGTTGGTGACAGACATCCCAGAGGCAACAGATGTACGTTTTGGTGGGTAACGCCTTACATAATCTCCAATAGTCGAACAATCATACATGGCATATGCAGACGGTTGAACAATTTATCATATAACACAATCGGCAAACTACTCAGATTATTTGGGTATCAATATCTTTCCTCAACTGTTCCACGCACAAAAATAATAATATTCATTGTTCTGTACTTTGAATTCCTTTGGCTCGAACAATCATATAAGCCCGCTACTTAATGAACTACTACCTCCGTTCTAAAACATATGATGTTTTGGTAGGCTAGCGGAGGTGGTATATGACAAATGACAACATAAGTTCCAACAAAATAAAATTTGCAAGCGAAGATGTGCACAAGGGTTTTAGAGAATTATTGCAACTACTCAAAAAAAAGTACGAATCAAGCCAATGGTTAATTCAAGCCATCGTCAAACTAATCGCAAACAGGAGTACACTTTCAGTCACTGACACATGCATATTAGGTTTATTTAATAGGCTAATATAGCGTATGCTGAGATTATTTGTCTTTAATTAGGCATTTTCGTTCTATACCCCTATACTTAATCTTTTTGGATTTAAGGTGACACTGCAGCAACTGAGAGTTTGAGACGAATAAACTCTATCTAGTTTCCAAGTAAAGTTTTATGATTACCCTACTGAAGGCTAAACTATACATAACCATCTCAAATACAGATACCTCATACTCCCTCCGTTCCTTTGAACTAAAACCACGACGAGTAAATCGGAACGGATGGAGTACATGTGAGTCAAATGCAAAGCACCTTAGAGAGAGGGGTGTGTGCCGCGCTCTAATATGTGACTGCACCTGTCTTTGATGCAGGTTAAGCAGTTGGACAGTATTTATCTGCCAACAGTGCCCCAGTTGAGTATCTGACACCATGTAACTTTCTGTGGGCCCCACTTGATGACATTTGTCAATGTGGTGAGATCTCAATTGGACATCAAGTTGATGGAAACTGTTACCTGCTTCACTGCTTGACAGTATACAATGTTTGACCTGTGGCCAGCATAAATACAAGATACACCTATATTCCAAATTTAGACATACTTCAGATTCTTCAAACATGGGAACTTCCATTTCCAAGTGAAGAAAAAATACTAGAATGCCACTTAGAACACTAATCTGAAAAGTTATCACAGTGCTTTCTAGCCTCCCTTAAGATGCTGCCTAGTAGAGTTCACACATACGTATTAGCACAAGCAGACAAACCATAGTTATGGTTATCACAAAGCACTAGTGTCATGTTCCCACAGAAAAGATACTAGCAATGTGACTTGGCCAAATTACTACATTAGCAGTAAGAAAATGTATGGCAGACTTCTTTCGAGCCATATACCAGCCCATTCCATTTACCTGGCTTAGCCAATCTGTTAGGCTTGGGCTACAGATAGACATGCTTCTCTGTCATTCAATCAAGATTGCAAGCAGATTTCACATTTTAAACAGAATTTGGAATGCTTTTAGCAGACTAAACAGAAATTCCATAACATGCCACAGCTCATGAGTTTACTATTTTATTATTGCATTTAATGATAGGCAACCAAATGACCTATCTCCTTTTTCTATATGCTCGCTAATGGAAACGTTCCGCCTGTAGATAGTCTATCTTCAACTTCAATATTTCTATGTTTATGTCTGGATGCAATGGTGGATATGCAGCACATGATATTGGGCTGTAGAGACCAACCGCACATATAGCTTAAGGTATATAGTTTGAGAAGAAGGTCAACAAATAAGACATCACAGGACATTATCTATATTTACTGAATTTACAGCGAGTATAAAAGGAGCAGGCTCAGCAGTAATGGCACTGAGCTACAGGGAATATCTATGTCAAACTGATGAGGAGCTTGTCGCCCAAAATAGTTTGAACAGTGGCAGTCCATATTGTCAAATGGTCAAATTTATTCTTCACCTTAAAAAATTGAATTGTGCAAAGCAAGTCTAATATAGAATACAAATGTTTCAGGCAATGAAATAGTTCCCTATGAAGCTCCACGGCCACCAGCCGGTATTCATCGGCTTGTTTTTGTGCTATTCAAACAGGGAGCACGGCAGACAGTTTATGCACCAGGATGGCGGCAAAATTTTAACATCAGAGACTTCTCAGCATTTTACAATCTTGGACCACCAGTTGCTGCATTATTCTTCAACTGCCAAAAGGAGAGTGGTGTTGGTGGCAGAAGGTACGCACCGACGAAAGTTCATGTTTTACTTAAAGGATAGATATGATATAGGCAGTGACTGAGTTTCAATGAAAAATCAGGGGCCAAAAAGAACATGAAGCTAAAATTTAATTGAGAATAAAAGCAAAAGAAGGCAAAAACTAGGTGAAAGTAGGTTAATTTGATAGAGTTTAAGAATCACAAAAATATATGTGCATAAATATATATAGGCAATTCCTACATATATAATTATTGAAGGAAAAAACTGGAGTAGCCCTGGCCCCAACATAGATCCGAACCTGAAGATAGGCACAATGTCACATAGGAACCAGGGAGGGGTGGGGGTCTCTGGATCCATGAAAAATAGAATTCTTGACAATGTACTCCAGTTGAGAAGTACTAGACTAGGACACATAGTTAGCTCATTAACATATAATCTAAAGCAACCATGGGGTTACTAAGGTGATCTGGGAAACAGTTTCTGGAGATTGCTGAAGTGCCAACATCAACACATATATTCAGAAAGGGGAAATTTTGGATCAGGCAAATATGCATTTTTTTTCATAATATAGTGATTTCCATAGATTTAATCAGGGTATGACCTCTTTATGTACGAAATAATATTAATATTTTCATCCCTTTAACGATGAACAATTTATTCTTACTAACTACCTTACAATACTTCGATTTCAAGAAAGAAGTGATATGGTAGAACAATACAAAGAAGGTTAGGATGTTCTCCTCTCTTGATATATACACAAGAATGAGCCACGTAGAAACTCAAAAACAGTGGCGACAAAAGAATACCATCCCTTTATCTTCAAAACACCATCCCTATTTAATATGGGGAAAAAAGGCATGTTATTTCTAGGACAATAGCATTTCATTACCAGTTCTAAACAGATTCCTTTTTCTGGATTAATAGGTTCCAAGGACCAGGCTGAGGGATGGATGCAGGGGGGCTCTAGAACAAGGCAGCACCATTTTCAGAAACTATATAGTCCACCAAAGAAGGGCTGGCCTGGCACAGTGGTAGAGTCTCTCCACTTGTGGCCTGGAGGTCCTGGGTTCAAACCAGCCTCCTTGCAGAATTATTATGCAAGGGTAAGGCTGTCTAGAAATTCCCTTCCCCAGACCCCACCTTGTGTGGGAGCTTTCAGCACTGGGTACACCCTTTTTATATAGTTCACCAAAGCTTTTGAGTTTTGACAGCCCATATAGCACCAGTTAACAATCCAGTAGTCCAGCAATTGATTCGTATCATATGAAACAAAGTATCATCCGAGTTCTCATATATCACATCTCTAAATGTATTAATAAAAATTTGATATTATGTTTTATGATGTTTTTTTAACTTAGTTTATGATGTTCACATTAGCAACTGTGAGTGTAAGTGTGATCAGATGTCGTGGAGCTTAGTACAGGGTCAAAGTAAATTAGAGTGAGATTACTACATGTATCTCTCTTCTGTACATACAATACTTTGCAATCCCATCAAGACTGGTCCTCTCTGTCAACTGGACAGAGCTCGGCCACTGATGATCGGATCACTCGGTTGATACTGCAAGTGGTACTGCTTTTCTTTTACTTTCAGTGAGTGTGGATGTAAACCAGAGCCTGACAACACTCATGTCTGGGACACAAACTAAACAGATCCCTGAGTCCATCCATGAAGAGGTCAAACTAAACTGCTTGAGCTCACTAAGACCACAAAGAACAAATCTGAACAACTTACCCCGGAGTGTCGTACTGATCTAGTAATGGGGGCGTGAACTATCCATATAACCAGATGACATAGCGTGGTCCAAACCATGCATACTCGAATGGAAGAGCGCCATTCGGCGCCCACTAATCAACAAGTTCGATTACTCCAGCCCCGCAGTTGGTGTCTCATCTCAGCAACTGTGCCACATTGAGCGAAAATCTGTGACGTTAAAAACAACGCGACAATTGCGTCCATGAGATTTGAACGCGAGCTGACGAATTATAAATATTTGAAGGTGCGCAAGCCTGAACTCAAACACGCGCCCATCTTCTGACACCGCAGCAATAATTCAGAACTACCAATACAAATACACCAGTCACGCCTAAATAACCAGGTAATCTCACGGAAGAAACATCGAAGAGGGAATCGGGGCGGAGGCATTACCGGCCACGCGGTCCGACGGTCCGACCGACCGAGAGGAGCGCATTTCCTATTTTGAGCCGGTCGTCAGGCTCGCGGGGGAGGGGAGGGGAAAGGCGAGCCGCAAGAGCTGAGTGGGTGAGTGGAGAGACCACTCGCCTCGCTCCGTCTCGCGCTCTGGCGCCGCCTCCGCCGCGTCGGGGTTTGGGTGTGGACGAGGGGGGGACGGTGGAGAAACGACGACATGGACGCCGGCGGCGAGGACTGGGGCAGGAGTGCTCTTATTTTTTTGGCTAAGGGGCAGGAGTGCTTTTTTTTTGAGAGAGAGCAAGGGGCAGGAGTGCTGAGAGGTATGGATCGGGCCTAGCCTCCAAAACTTAACAAGGCCGGGCCAGGGCAGGCCAAAATAACCCCATGCCTACTATGCCGGGCTGGAGGCCCGACTGGAAATATTTGTCTCTTCAAACAATTTTGTTTGGAAGAAAGTATATACTTGTCTCAAAAAAAAAAGGAAGAAAATATCAGTTTTGAAAATTCAATAAAGCTAGCCGAGTGGCATTCCCTCAAAAAAAAGGAAGAAAGTATATACATAGTTCTAAAAAAAGGAAGAATAATCCATGAAAAAGAAGAAGAAAGATACTTTACACATCATCCAAAAAAGCACAACTTTCACCCTCGGATATATCCGACCTGAGCGGCAATCTCTTGAGGTAAATTTGGTCTGATATACACCGTCAAATATACAATGTCGGACCACGTGGGAGGCGTGGTCAAAAATCATCAAATCATTCAAGAGAATATGCAACACCTTATTAATCACCCTCTTAGGTGGTTTTTGAGCTGGCATGGTATAGGTGTAGGTGCTGTTGATGTTTATTGGCATGTTGCTTGACCGAAGGCTAAGACTGGACGCATGCACACTCCTTCGACAGCTTTGGCTTTGACATGCTAGGCAGGGGCGGGAGAGAGGCATGGCAGCGGGTGTCACTGGGGGAGATGTTGATGACGATCTCCTGTTCTCCACTGCATGTGAAGCGTTCTACCCGGAGGAGTATGATTTTAGGCATGAAGATGGCAGTTGATGAGTGCATTTGCCATCATGTCAATCAGTTCGATGGGTCGTTCCAGCTGCAGGTGGGGCAAACAGTGGAATTTGTGTGTCTTCTCCAATGTATTCGTCCCCTTTGTGTGCAGCCGTTGTGAGCCTTCATCCGTTCGACCACTTTCGCACCCACTCTGTCTCGTCGTTACGTGCGTGGTGCATGCTTTTTTACACAACCAAAGCATCTCACCTGCCCCGCCTCATCGAGCACGATGTTGCGATTGTCGTCGTCGTTGCCCGATGAGTTGGAGATCTTTTGAATGTAAGCTCGAAATTAAAGTCTGTTTCAATATTTAAATTCCTAATGACATGGTCTTTAAAACAAGATCGATATTAAATATACTTTAAATTAGTTTGAATTTCTTGAACATATTTCACTCATTTAAAACAAGCTTTCAAATGCAAGTATAGCTCTTTCACCTCAAAATTGTTATTGTTATTTAAGATCCAAGACACTCTACTTTTACTGTAAGATAAATCCACCTCATCCACCAACCTTTTTAGTTTAATCCACTGTTGTTGGATCTCCCCATACAGAGTTCTCCTAAATTCAAACTCACTCCATTAATTCTCTATTCTTAGCAGACTGGACAGTGACAAATTAAGTAAATTGCAAAAACCCACCACATTTGTGGACCCTAAATCAAAAAACGACCACGTTTCATTTTTATTTTTTGCAAAAAAACATCCGGTATTGTACTGACAGTTTGCCGAAAACACTAATAGGTCAATAAGTAGCGTTTGACTCTAAATCAGACTAATCGGTCCCACTGTCAGCACGTTAAGAAACAGACGGAAGAGACGGATGTTAAACATCTGGTCAACATCTTCTCTGCCTCATTGGCATTTCGCCAAACACGTCACAGGCGCGGTGCATCCCGCCGGCTCGAGCGCACGGCGCGTGCCTCCACCCTGACGAGGGTTGGCAGGGTGCTACCGTCCGTCGGAGCCGCCGCCCAACGCCCATGGCTCCGCCCTCGACCCCTCTCCCCCTCCCTGCGAGGCCACACTCTCTCCCTCCCTCCTCTTTGCTCTCTGTAATGTCGCCCAACGGCGCACCGTCGCCGCCCTCACATGGAGATCGTGGCCAACAGCCGAGTCTCGCCACGCCGTCATGCTAGCTATCCCCGCCACGGCCTGATCCCTCTTGGTACCCAAGGAATTGGACGAGGAAGCCCGGAATCAGCCGCATCGAGTCCGTGATCTCCACCTCTGGCCACACCTCGCCACCGCCCGAACTTGACCTCCGGCGAGCCCCAGCCATCTCCGTCGCCCCCAGAGGCTTCGCGCCGATGCCAACGTACCGAAAGACATCTTCACGGCGAGCTCCACAACCTCCCGCCACCTGCCGGCGTCGCCCTACTCCGGCGGCCGCCGCCGCGCGCCAACCCTTCGTCCTCGAGCTTCACTGCCACCCCGCATTGACTACAGGCTCCTGGTGAGCTCCGCCTTCCCCTTCTCCCACTCTTTTGAGTCTCTGGTGCCAGCTATATCCGGCCTCCACCTTGCACCGTTGCGTTGTCGCCGGCGTGCACACAAGCTAGCCAAGGCCGGCGAGGACACGGGAGCGTTCGCGTTGGCAAGAGGAGGAAGAATGGTGGGAGAGAGGATGACGAGTGGGCCCTAAGCCAGCGTAATATTTGAGCCAACGGTGTGAGTTGTTTCCATGCCACGTCATCACTTGCGTAGGGACCCAGTTGTCAGTTTTCGTGTTAAACAGCTCTAATTGACGGATCGGTGTTTTTAGCAAACTATCAGTACAATACCGGATGTTTTTTGCAAAAAAAAAAAACGTGATGGTTTTTTGATTTAGAGTCCATAAATGTGATGGTTTTTTGCAATTTACTCGTGACAAATTTGTTAAAGGAGATGCCATATAATATAGGGAACCTCTAAGCCAAAGTCATATCTTCCAGCCAAACATTCTCCCAAAAAAGAGTTTTTGCTCCATCTCCCAACACTCTTCTCGCCGGAGATTGGAATGTATGGTTAACATTCATTAACCCTTGTTAGAACTGTGAAGCACTAGCATGAACTAACCACCCAGACAAAGTCTTATCCTGCGGATATTTTGTTTCCAACATGTTTTGCAAGAGTCCATCAGTATTTTCCAATTTTCACAGTCATTTCGTTAACAAGCACTGATTCATAATCTCCAAACTTATTCCAATCTCAGTCAGCAAACTCGGCCTTCCCTCTGGCAGAGTGAATTGCAAAAAACCACTACATTTAGGGCATCGTTTGCAGAAAACCATCATGTCACTAATTTTTTGTAAAAATCACCGCGGATTCGGTAAACATTTTGCAAATCGCACTGATCAGGTGATTTGGCTCATTTGATCACTTTCTAACAAATGGGACCAGATTGTAAGGAGCTGACTTGACATAACATTTACGTACACACCCTTACATCTAAAAAGAAAAAGCAATCGACCCCTCTTTTGCACTGCCAGGAGCGACTTGGTGCTCGCCGTCCTCGGTGCCGGCGAGGCCGACCTCGTCGGCGCAGACGTCTGCGCAGTGGAGGAGGTCCCTGCGGAGAGCTCCTCGACGGTGCCGGCCGGGTCGGGCCCGTGCGCCGCCGCGCGGTTGGAGCCGGGCGGTTGCTCGGCCATGGCCTCGCGCTCATGCCCTGCTGTCCACGCCACGCACAGGCAGCGGAGGAGCTCACCGTCGTTGGTCGCTGCTTGCTCCGGTGATGCGTCCGTGCTGCACGCCGCCGCGCCGCAACTAGTTCAGTTCAGTTCATCCAGAGGGATAAGGGAAGGACCACGGGCGGCGCGGTGACTCCAGCGAGCGTGGGCGCGTCCACTCCGGCGACCTCGGACCGCCACGAGCGGCGCCAAGGCACTAGCCCGATCCCCGACCCCAAGGTGCCGGCTCCCATTCTCTCCTTGGGTCCGGATCCGTACCCAGCAGCTCACCGCAGAACGGTTCCCTCGTCGGCCGCCGACTAGTGCTTTTGGCTTGGCCCTCGCTGGGAATCAGAGTTCGTGGAAGCAAAGCAGAGCGGGGGGACTCAGGAATTCCTTCACCAATCAGCAGAGAGATTCATGTTCCAGTCTGGATTTGGATTTGCTTCACCTACTCGGAGTGGGGGTGAGGCCTCGGCCGACGATCTATAAGTTTAGGCAGGACTTTCCAGATCCAGACGGGATCGATGCAGGGGGAAGGAGGGTCTGATTGCTTTTTCTTTTTACAATTTAGGAGTGTGTTTGTTAAAACTTTGCTAAGTCAGCTCCTTACAATCTGGTCCCATTTGTCAGAAAGTGATCAAATGTGCCAAATCACCTTATCAGTGCTATTTGCAAAATGTTTACCGAATCCGCGGTGATTTTTGCAAAAAATTAGTGACCCGGTGGTTTTCCGCAAGCGATGCCTCAAATATGGTGGTTTTTTGCAATTCACTCCCTCTGACATATCATCAAATCCACTCAAAAAATGGCCTCAAGGTTAAAACGACTAGGATTACAAAGTATAAGGTATAGACTTTAGGGATTTCAAGTTGGGGCCGGGTACGTTTCTGACGAGCTCTACAACCTCAAGGTTTAACAGAGTTCAATATCGCTGGTCCGCTAAAGCTCCTGGCCATGGGCCTTGTTGAATGGGTCCGGCTCGCACAACACTGTAGTGGGATGAGGTGACGGGAAGGGCGAGGGGTCGCAGCCCCTGCCCAACGTTGAGGCATGTCTTGTTGCAGCACCCACGGAGGTGCAGTTCCTCATATCGGCCTAACATAACTCAATTGTAACACATCGAAAATTCACTTAATCTATCGAGACGTTCATGCAGTTTCAAAGGAGAAACTTTAATTTGCATCTATGTTCTTTAGACTAGAGAAGAGAGCTTAATCACAAACAATTTTTTAGGGATAACAAATCAGTTTAACTAAAGCGACGTAATCAACAGTTGACCAAACATATAAACGCATGTGATGACGTACATTGCCTGAGAGTGCCCTTCATGCACTTCTATCTGAAGAAATACTGAACGGACTACTGATTGCAAAGTTTCCATCATTAGTTGCTGACTTTTTATGCATTGACTTCGCAACAACAATTTAAATGAAAACATATAGTATAACATAGTACACATACATGCAACATTAATAATTAAACAACACAAGCAACACAATGTCAACATACGAATCACTTATTAGAGAGGGGGGGGGGGGGAGTACACATATATGCAAAAGTAGAAGATATGGTTCCCTCTCTTGATACTCAAACCGTTACTAAAACAAATAATATAGCGCCCAGTGACGCCATGGCAGATAGCAATGGGTCTAATGTACGGTAGTCCATAATCTCGTCTTTCTGCAAGAAAAAAGATAATATCCTACAACTCTAAACGCAACTATAACTGAGAATGACAGCAAAAGAATATCTTTTTTTAGACGAGCAAAAGAATATCATTTTGTTGATATTTGGTGATCTGTTTCCGGCTCTAATATCATGGGCATTATCTGGATAAAACTGTGTTGCAAACGTTGCATGGCGCAAGAGCCCAAGGTTGATCTTTCTATCATCTAAAAAAGCAAGAAGGTTCCAGTTCTGTAATAAGAGGGTGCATTTTGTGCTCCTGGGCTAGCTTGCACTATTTAGTTAGTTAGAAAATTTGGAAAAACATATTTCTCAAGTTCCAAAAAATCCTAAAAAACAGTGTAGCATGCACCTGCAAGTTTTGTGAGACTAGAAATTACTTCGTATTCTTCTATGCCCTCCTGGACTATATCACTTTTTGTGATTGCAAGATGATCCACAAAAAAATTGTTTTACTATGAAATTTAGCCGTATGAAATACAAAGTAAATATCTATATGTGATATATTCAAAAGAATTACTACTACATACTACTAGATGATTTTGCCCGAACTCTGCCGGAAAGAGCTTTTTATCCGTGGGAACAAAACCAAAAAACCGGCGGCTTTGTGCCACAGGCAGCGCCTAGGGCCCACGAGGCAGAGACGCTAACCAAGTCGTCCGTGTGCATACATATAGTCCAACTACCAATGGCAAGCAGCTTTGTTGTTTAAGCCATCAGCTTGCTATACGACACGAGTGGGCGGACGGCGACGTTGGCGACGAGGACGAGAGCAGGGCAGGCAATGGCGCTGCCGGCGCCGAGGTGGCTGCGGCGGGAGGTGCTCGTGGGCCTCGCGCTCGGGCAGTTCGTCTCGCTGCTCATCACCTCCACCGGCTTCTCCTCCTCCGAGCTCGCACGCCGAGGTACGTACGCCCGGCCGGCGGCCGGCGCGCCGCCGTCTACTCCGCTGTCCCCCCGCAATGCCATTTTGCCTGGTCTAGTTATGAATTTTCTTGGTATTTGGCATTAGTTATGACCTGGCTTGATAGGGAATTGCCTCTGCTACCATTCATAGTCTCCTGACACCTACTGGATTCTAGCACGCCACTCTGAAAGAAAGTCTGAACCAAAGGAAAAATTATTGGTTCCAGTGTTCTCATGCGTTTCGGCCCAAAAGGAAAAATTCTAGTGCAACACGAGCATTTATTTGGCTCATCACTTATGCTCGTTTGCTTCTGTTCTCTGCTCCCTCTGTGAGCAAAAATGGAAGATGGTTAAACTGTGAGTGGAGGCTTGCAGTGTTGTTACGCTCATGTCTGCTTTTTCAGGCGTCAATGCGCCGACGTCGCAGTCCCTGCTGAACTACATCCTCCTCGCGCTTGTCTACGGAGGAATTATGATCTACAAACGGCAACATCTGACGGTACGTCTCGGTGCCGCCTTTTACTGTCCAAAAGAGATGCTCCGATGCTAATTTGGTTCAAATTTTGAGACATAATTTGCTATACCCAGCTCTTATTCTCTAGTAAAATCTCCAAAAATCCCAGTGGGTCTCCCTGATTTTTGTTGCGTGTGCGATGCGCGTTTAGTGCATCTTATCCCCCCTGCTGCCCAGGACAGTGGTAGCTATGGGTATTCTGATTCTGCTCTTCACAAGTTGTTCATGCTGTTCCTTCATCGCCAAGCTGTCCTTGCGGCGAGACGCAACGATGCAAAAATCGTGAATGTTCCTATCAGCAGAACCCTGAAAACGAACTCCACATTCTGTTTTCTGCAGGTGAAATGGTACTACTACTTGATCCTCAGCATCGTCGACGTGGAGGCTAACTACATCGGTACGACCGACGTAGCTACCGTTACTGAAATGAATGATATTTCAGTTCATGTAGTTTTTCATCACATGGATAATTAAAGATGCTGAAATTGGTTTTGAATTTTTTACTGTTCATAAAAGTCGTCAAGGCTTACCAGTACACGTCCCTGACGAGCGTGATGCTCCTGGACTGCTGGGCGATCCCCTGCGTCCTCTTCCTCACCTGGATCTTCCTCAAGACGAAGTACGGGTTGAGGAAGCTGTTCGGCGTCGGGATCTGCGTGGCCGGTGTCGTGCTGGTGGTGTTCTCCGACGTGCACGCCTCCGAACGAAAATCAAGTAAGAGCATCAATATCATATGGGAGTTCTCAGTCCTGGCACAACTATCACAATTGAGGGGGGTGGTACCTTACAACTCCAACTCATGTAAAATAGTTGTAACATTACATGATCTTGCAATGTCCTGCAGAAGGACCCAGCCCCTTGAAAGGTGATATGCTTGTCATCGCCGGGGCCTCGCTTTACGCCGTCAGCAATGTCACCGAGGTATCAACAAAACCTCATCTGTCGACGCAAGTTTATGTACATGGGTGAAAAATACAATAAAGGTTTTGTTCCTACAACATTTCAGGAGTATATTGTAAAGAAAAGCAGCAGGATTGAGGTGATGGCGATGCTAGGTGTTTTTGGAGCAATTATAAGTGGCATACAGATGTATCCTTTTGGCTTATCGCAATCACGAACTGTACTTTCTTCTGTGGTGCTTCAACTTAATTTGTCAGATAAGAGAAGCAAACTGTATTTTGTTGGCAGTCCGACATATCGATGTGAAGACTGAGGTAGTGAAACCGGAAAGTTTTTCGACTATAGATCTTACCCTTTCGCTGAACTTTATATTACCTAAAATGCATTTGGAAATTGGAATGCTACACCTTGACATTACAACAGAAGCATTCTTGAGCGGGAAGAACTTAGATCAACAGAATGGAATGCCAGCGCAGTGAGTCTCCTGAGCTTCGTTCATTCTGATTTAGGGGCATTACACTAAACCAACTACAGCCATAGACAATTATATTTTTTTTAGGGACAATTGTAGTTTCCTTGTCTGAACTTTAGATTCCAACTAACAGTAGAGCATAAACCAAGTGAATTATGAACATATTGGAATGTTGTTGGGCCATACAAAACCTTTCAAATCTTATCAGAGGTTAAAACGTTAAGCATCTGTCAACCAACTGAAACTTTGCAATATCCAAACTTTCAGTGGATGTCAGCAAATTGCAAGGCATTGCAGCATGCTATTAGACATTCACCACGGCGATAATGTTAATCAAAATTATGTAGTTTTTGACACTGGCCTTCTGTGTCCTTTCAGGTGCTCCCTTTTATTGGATTTGCGCTAGCAATGTTCCTGTTCTACTCCACAGTACCTATTATCCTGAAGGTAGATCAGATCACTATCCTCTTGTGGTCAAATTCATGACTGTCCTGAAACATTTTTTGTAGAATTCAGTTCATATTTGATTGTTTCAGATATGCGGAGCAACCATGCTGAACCTATCACTTCTGACCTCCGACATGTGGGCCGTTCTAATCCGTATCTTCGCTTACCATGAGAAGGTTTGAGCACATCTGTTCATTTTGAAAATTGAACTGTTTACTGTCAAATGCATGTGTTTTAAACAAGGCTCTAACTGAACCAATGGGCGCAAATTTGGGGGATCTGCAGGTCGATTGGATGTACTTTGTAGCTTTCGCTGGCACTGCAATTGGTCTCATCATCTACTCATACAAGTACTGTATTCTTCAGTTGGTGTTGCCTCCAAAAATTCATGATAGCTACTACCTGCATCTACTCTGATGATAGTGTAACAAGCTCACAACTGACCACTGAGAACCATTCCAAGCAGGGGCTCCAGGGAGGCTGCCGAGGACACGGCGCAGGTCACAGGCACAATTGACGAGGAGGCAGCGACAGAGAACCGCACAGCAGCGGAAAGACTGCCTGGTGCCGGAGAAGATGATGGACCGGACTCAAACAAGACAACGTCGGAAGCAGCTACCTCACGGTAGCAGGCGACTGATTGTCTGCTGCCAACTTGGCATGTGACTGAACATGTATAAAATAGGATTATGAGTTGACAAAGGTTCACCGCACAGGGTGTATACTGGTTCATTCTACAATTATTTTGGTAAAGGTTTAATGATCTTTTGCTAATCATGAGGGGTTCAGAACTTTGTCGAATTTGAAAAACTCAAGAAATCATTCCAGATTTAGTAAACGAAAGAAATCTGAACTGGACAGAAAATTCCGCACACCGGGACTGAACCATGAAAGGAACTCGCAATTCGAACCATCGCCAAAGATGATACTACAACAACAACAAAGTATTTAGCCCCAAACAAGTTGGGGTAGGCTAACCACCGAAGATGATACCGCGCAGAAAAAATGGATACACGTCCAGTGATGAAAACCAGATTGTAAAATAGCAGACATGTCTTGAACACTGATGGACTTGCTAACAAACCATTAATTAGTTGTTCTCGCACTGTTTTCCTGACATAACTAGTATCGTGACAGGCCATCCACTGAACTAACAAAATCTAGAATTGTAACATGCCACTCACAAAAACTGCGTTAGTAACAAATATCTAGACATGGTGAAATGCCATAATTTTTTCTGTACGGTATCCAGGAAGCTTCAAACTGGTCATGAAACATAAATCATTGGTATTGACCTCAATCAGAGCTCACATCAACACCTCTTTTTGATAGGAATTCCTTTGCCTCCACAATATCCTGCATAGTTGGTCGAGCTCAAAGAATTACAAATGGGAAGAAACCAAACATGTAATGTACAGAAAACATAAAAGTTCGGAAATCAGGTGGCTTGGTTTATTTGTAGTGACCATTATGAAAATCCATACCATAATACGCATAAGGTACAAATAAACTTATGAAGTTTTCAGAGTTTCTGTTCTTTTCTTTGTGCAGAATACCTTGAATCTCGTTATGCCCGCAGAAAAACAAGAGAAAAGGATATATAATAGACAGTGCACAGGTGTGAAACTAAAACGGGAAATAACAAAGGATGCAAGTTCTAGAGACTATTGGTTTTCAAAATGGAAATAAGACTGCGTAGGCAAAAAGGAAAATTAGGCTGCTAGGACTATGTCAGCTACCTGCTGTAGTAACACCGCTTCTTGAGGGCAGGTTGGGAAGAACATGAGCCCATATCCAACCATGAAAAGGCCGTAGCATCCAAGCGCCACTACCAAGTAGATAGGAAGCTATAACAACAAAAGCCAGAAGCGAACATCTTAATTAAAAGGAGCCTCTCTTCTTCAAGACATTAGAAGTGAAAACAATTGATGACACTCACCAACCAAGTAAAACTGCGAGGGACTGTCGAGGTTTCAAGGAGCGCAACCCAGACGGCGGAGATTGCTGCCAGCACCGCGATGATCTTAAATATGTGCTTCATCTAGGACACACAGCTAGCGCTCGTCTGCCACCAATCAAAAGAGTGAATGAGAACTACGGCAGCCAGTTTACGTCCTGATTTCCTAGAGCAGGCAGTAGGCCGTCAGGTAAACTGTGGCAGCATCCATTATCTTCATATTTTGCCTACTGAAGTGAGGCACAGACTTGTGATACTGGTACATGACAGTTTCTAGGACATAGCTAATTGATTTGTGAACTATAATTACATAGGATTTTATACATAGAAAAGTACATGCTGTATCTATCTAGCTGAATACAGATGATAAGATTGTGAATCCAGACATGAAAACAATTATTTATATGCTGCCCACTAGAATTGGATCGAGAACCCAACAGCAATTCGGCACCAAAGTTACTCCCTAACTGCAACTAGGTGCTACACCAGACGGATCTAGCCAAGTTAACCAAAGGATCCAATAATAAACGGGGATGAAGGGGAGGATGGAGGGGGAAGATCGCTTACCAGGCTGAAACCTGTGGACTGTGGTGGTGTTGACGGTGAGGAGGCAGATCTCGTCGACCTTGGGTGGAAGACGGCGGGCCGCGAGGAGGAGTCGAGGTTGAGGCGTCGGTCGGAGGGGCGAGATAGCTGGTTGTGGGGAGTCGAGCTGTCCCCCGCTAGATCAGCGCGTCGTTGTACTGGTCGTGCACTCCGCTGGTGTTCCCCGGCGGCCGGCGAGCGATGTTCAGAGGTGGTTGTCGGGGACGGGGCGACGGCGGCGAGGCTTTCTTGGTCTCTGCTCGCTGCGGGGCAGAGCCTGCGTGAGACGGATGCGGGCTCAGACCACGGGCTCGGACCGTTGCAGAGTCGTCCGGATTGAGCCCAGCAAGAAAAGAAAAGAAAAAAAACTTATTTAGCTCTGGCAGAAAAAAAACTTATTTAGCTGGGGCAGGAAAGAAAAAACTTATTTAGTTCGGGCAGGAAAATTCGTAACCCTCCCCCAAATTCCGCCGCCATTGGATCGCGGACTGATCGATCGGACCGCATGGCCGCCGCCGCCGCCTTCCTCGGGGTCCGCGAGGGCAACGCCGTCCCGAGCTCCGTCCTGCTCGAGCTCTTCGGCCGCATCGGCCCCGCCCGCAACGCCACCACCGCCACGTCCACCACGAGCACCGGCCATCCCATCGCGGTGACCCTCTGCGGCGCGCGCCCGCCGGTCCTCTCGCACTTCTCCGTCGACTTCGCCGCGCGCCCGGATCCCGACGACCTGTCCCTGGCGCCCAAGGTCGTCAGCACGGACGCCGACCTGGTCCTCCTCCGCGTCCCCGTCAGACCCCATGGCTGGTATTACCAGATGTTCAGCGACTACTTCGTGTACAGGGCGCGCCCCCGGCGCCCCACGCTGGACCTGCTCCCCAAGTCCGCTCCCCATTACTTCGGGGACAACGAGATCGCCGTGCTGAGCTGCGCCGGCGGCGATGGCGAGTACGCCGTCGCCGCCCTCAAGCGCGTGGGCATGGTCTCGTTCAAGCTCCACCTGTACCGCTCGGGGCCCGACGGCGAGCCGGGGAGCTGGACCTCCAGGCGGACGGACGAGGAACAGATGCTGAGGGACGCGACCCCTCCCTCGTCGGAGATGCTCATGTCCCACCTGACGACCAAGGTGATCACGCTCGGCGGCGCCAAAGGCACGGTCGGCTGGGTCGATCTCTGGCGAGGCATCCTCCTCTGCGACTTGCTCGACGAGAGCCCCGCCCCAGTGCTCCGCGACATGCCGCTGCCGTCGCCCCTCAAGGGCGACTGGACCTGGTGCCTCGAGCGCTGCCCCTACTACCTACGTGACATCGCCGTCAACGAGCGGAAGGACGCCATCAAGTACGTCGAGGTGACGATGCTGGTCGACGACACCTGGAAGGCCACCACCTGGAGCATGCCCATCCCGGCCACCTCGTGGAGCCACTGGCGGCAGCGGTGCTCCGTCTGGTCGGCGAGGGTCGGCGTCCCCGCCGACGTCGCGAGGCATTACAGGCTGCTGCATAAGCTCATGAGCGGCAGAGCCCACAAGGCCGCCGAGGGGGTCTTGTCTCTGGGGCGTCTTCGCATGGCTTTGCCTACCATGGGTGTCGCTGACGAGGACGACGACGTTGTTTACATGCTGGCCGAGGCCACCAGCGACGGAGCTATGACGACGGTGCTCGCTGTTGACCTGGGGACGCAGGCTCTGCGAGGAGTGGCCAAGCTGAAGAGGCGCCGCCTCGGTTTTACGCGCGGGTTCCTTGTTACTGGGGTCTCCAAGCATCTCAGGGCTACTGCAGAAGGTACAGGTGATGAATTTGGGCAAACAGAGGGCCAAAATTCGAATGTTTGTGATCAAGAAAGTGAAAGGGAACTGAGTTTGATTAATTGAAGGTGTTTATGGAATTATTACGATCGCTTCCTAAATAAATTACGTTTACAATATAAATAGTTATATGCATATTGATTCAATATGTAAGATCGGTATAAAAAACGAAAATATAGGTTATAAGACCAGAAAAATCACATTTTATGTATGTTTTACACTATGTTTTTATATTCGTAATTTTATGTAACATAAAATATTGTTTATGGCGAGTACATTTTTTCTTACGTTTCCTTTTTTTGTATGAAATAAGACAATTTACGAAACGTCAAAAATACGGTGCATTAATGTCAAAATAGAGAGGGGGTGAAGAATAATTATTCCTCATTCAGGATGACAAATAGCGCGACCTCAGATACAAACAACACTAAAGGCGCACGCACTCCTTGTTGTGCCGCTCTTGTTTGTATGACCTGTTTTTATGCGTTTACTATTCGCCGATAGTTGCTTCTTGTGTGGAGACTTAAGTCTTGTTGAGCTAGGCTCATTTATCTTGCTTTGTATCTTTGATCTTTTTTCCTTTTTTTGCAAAAAAGCGCATAGATCTATTAATCAGCACACAACATTACAGAGCACCCCTCGAGCAAAGAAGAAATTACAGCACCGTCCATGGGAAACTGGCCATCGTCTTCCACCCCGAGGTGCTGATGGCGCGCTGCCGCTGTCCCTCCCAAACCGGAGTTAGGACGACCTTGTAGTTCACGCAGACGGGAAGTCATCGAAGCACCGATCCTGCTGGATCATCGCCTTGGTGGAAAGATCGCCAAAGTTGAAGCCGAAATCACAGATCCATGTGCTCCTCCAACCGGGAACAACCATACCTAGATCGCCAAAGCTCAACGAATCCATGGATCCGAGAGCACACACCGTAGAAAGCTCCCCGACTCCGCCACAAGTTTTTTTTGAGGGGTAAAACACACTTTATTCATCAAAATCCACATGCAGTAGGATACGTCTCTGGTCATAGGGCTGGCCAAACCACACATGGCGTCCCAGACCTTTTGACAAAGCAAACTTAGCTAAGTTATGTGCTTCATAGTTTGCAGCACGACTCTCGAAAGTAAAAATACAATGAAAGGTAGTAGCTCTATGGTTTATCTCGTTTATAATTGACGCATATCCTCCTCGTGTACCCATGTTGATGTCCTGGATTACCTGCCGGCAGTCTGATGCGATAACAAACTCTCTGATACTGAGGTCCTCCGCTAGCGCCATTGCCTCGCGACATGCGATCGTTTCCAGAGTGGCTGGATCGAGGGTTCCTTCGATGACCAGAGCCGAGCCTCCAACATAGTTACCATTCTCATCCCTGCAGACCGCCGCCGCCGAACCCCCACGTGATCGAATTGCAGCATCGACGTGGATTTTGCAAAATCCTGGTGGTGGCCATTTTGGTCTTTGTTGTTGCCCCGCCGGGGTCCCGGTGGCTATCCTGGGCCTTTGTTGCTTATTGCTCAGTACTCCTAGCTCATCGATAAAGCGGTGGACGAACATGTGTGTCGCTTGGGGGCTTTGGGAAATTCCTTCATGAATAGCCTTTCGGCGAGCATGCCATATTGACCATAAAGTGACCGTCATGAGTATGAACTCGTTGTGGGAGAGTAAGTCCATCAAGGTGAATAACCAATTCTTCGCATTGGGCTCAGTTGTAGCTGTGATTTTATGTGTTACCTCTTCGTCTGTCAAAGCCCATATACTCCATGAGGATGAGCACTCCAACAGCGAGTGGCGCCATGAATCTTGACTTCCACACAGTCCACACTGTCCCGAATCTGTCATGTGCCGATGTGCACAGACATCATTCGTTGGCAAAGATTGTTTGGAGAGTCTCCATAAAAACATGCGAATCTTACCCGGGACATTAATTTTCCAAAGAGATTTCCATGACCCCTCCGCTGCTCTAGAACTTGACGGACCTGCCGTTCCTTCTAACCAAGCCTCCCGCCTCTGTCTTGTTGCTACCAGCATGTTGTAAGCAGATTTAACAGAGAAGTTCCCTTTTTTGTCATAGTGCCAGGCCCAAAAGTCTGGCATATTATGAGTGCATAGCGGGATTCCAAGTATTACTTGTGCATCCATTGGCATAAACGTCGTCGTGACAAGTTCCTTGTTCCAAGCTGCTGTTGTGGGTTCTATAAGTTCCGAGACCATGATGGGGCGATGGGCTGTTAAGCAACCGTATGGTCGAAGCATTGCATCACGTGGTAGCCAATTGTGTTCCCATATGTTTGTAGATGTCCCGTTGCCAATACGTTTGATCAATCCTTGCTTAAGAGTGTCACGTCCTTCAATGATTGCTCTCCATACTTGGCTAGGGTGATTCCCCAATTCTGCTGAAAGGAAATCAATGGCTGGGAAGTAGATGCTTTTCAACAAGCGAGCACTTAAAGTCCCCAGGTTCTGCAGTATGCGCCAGGCCTGCCTGGCCAGCATGGCCAAGTTGAACAACTCAAAATCTTTAAAACCGAGTCCCCCCAATCCCTTTGGTTGTGTCATGGTTTCCAAGACACCCAGTGTGGTTTTTGTTTACCCTCCTTGCCCCCCCACCAGAACTTTCTAATTAGCATATTCAAGTGTTCACACAACCCTCTTGGCAACTTGAAGCACGACATAGAGAAAACTGGCACAACTTGAGCGACTGATTTCACTAACACCTCCTTGCCCGCCAATGATAGGGTACTCTCTATCCATCCTTGTGTTGGGGAACGTAGCAGAAATTCAAAATTTTCCTACGTGTCACCAAGATCTATCTATGGAGAGACCAGCAACGAGTAGAAAGAGAGTGCATCTACATACCCTTGTAGATCGCTAAGCGGAAGCGTTCAAGTGAACGGGGTTGATGGAGTCGTACTCGTCGTGATTCAAATCACCGATGATCCTAGTGCCGAACGGACGGCACCTCCGCGTTCAACACACGTACAGCCCGATGACGTCTCCCACGCCTTGATCCAGCAAGGAGAGAGGGAGAGGTTGAGGAAGACTCCATCCAACAGCAGCACAACGGCGTGGTGGTGGTGGAGGAGCGTGGCAATCCAGCAGGGCTTCGCCAAGCACCATGGGAGAGGAGGAGTAGGAAGAGAGGTAGGGCTGTGCCAGAACTTCGTGTATAGCTCCCATGCGCCTCCCCACTATATATAGGGGTGGAGGGGCTGGTTTCTTGCCCTCCAAGTCCATTGGGGCGTTGGCCAAGGTGGGAGGAAAGAAATCTCATTATTTCCTTCCCCACCGATTGTTATCCCCCCTTTTTAGGGATCTTGATCTTATCCCTTCGGGATATGATCTTATTCCTTCTAAGGGGGGATCTTGGTGCGCCTTGACCAGGGGTGTGGGGCCTTGCCCCCACTACCCACGTCCATGTGGGTCCCCCCATGCAGGTGGGCCCCACTCCGGAACCTTCTAGAACCTTCCCGGTACAATACCGAAAAATCCCGAACATTTTCCGGTGGCCAAAATAGGACTTCCCATATATAAATCTTTACCTCCGGACCATTCCGGAACTCCTCGTGACGTCCGGGATCTCATCCGGGACTCCGAACAACATTCGGTAACCACATACAAACTTCCTTTATAACCCTAGCGTCATCGAACCTTAAGTGTGTAGACCCTACGGGTTCGGGAGACATGTAGACATGACCGAGACGTTCTCCGGTCAATAACCAACAGCGGGATCTGGATACCCATGATGGCTCCCACATGTTCCACGATGATCTCATCGGATGAACCACGATGTCAAGGACTTAATCAATCCCGTATTCAATTCCCTTTGTCTATCGGTATGTTACTTGCCCGAGATTCGATCGTCGGTATCCAATACCTTGTTCAATCTCGTTACCGGCAAGTCACTTTACTCGTTCCGTAACACATCATCCCGTGATCAACTCCTTGGTCACATTGCGCATATGATGATGTCCTACCGAGTGGGCCCAGAGATACCTCTCCGTTTACACGGAGTGACAAATCCCAGTCTCGATCCGCATAAAACAATAGATACTTTCGGAGATACCTGTAGTGCACCTTTATAGTCACCCAGTTACGTTGTGACGTTTGATACACCCAAAGCACTCCTACGGTATCCAGGAGTTACACGCTCTCATGGTCGAAGGAAGAGATACTTGACATTGGCAAAGCTCTAGCAAATGAACTACACGATCTTTTGTGCTAGTCTTAGGATTGGGTCTTGTCCATCACATCATTCTCCTAATGATGTGATCCCGTTATCAACGACATCCAATGTCCATAGCCAGGAAACCATGACTATCTGTTGATCACAACGAGCTAGTCAACTAGAGGCTCACTAGGGACATATTGTGGTCTATGTATTCACACGTGTATTACGATTTCCGGATAATACAGTTATAGCATGAATAAAAGACAATTATCATGAACAAGGAAATATAATAATAATACTTTTATTATTGCCTCTAGGGCATATTTCCAACAGTCTCCCACTTGCACTAGAGTCAATAATCTAGTTCACATCGCCATGTGATTAACACTCACAGGTCACATCGCCATGTGACTAATACCCAAGAGTTTACTAGAGTCAGTAGTCTAGTTCACATCACTATGTGATTAACACTCAATGAGTTTTATGTTTGATCATGTTGCTTGTGAGAGAGGTTTTAGTCAACGGGTCTGAACCTTTCAGATCCGTGTGTGCTTTACAAATCTCTATGTCATCTCCTAGATGCAGCTACCACGCTCTATTTGGAGCTATTCCAAACAACTGTTCTACTTGGAGCTATTCTAAATTATTGCTCCATTATATGTATCCGGTCTCTCTACTCAGAGCTATCCGGATAGGTGTCAAGCTTGCATCGTCGTAACCTTTACGACGAACTCTTTTACCACCTCCATAATCGAGAAAATTCCTTAGTCCACTAGTTACTAAGGATAACTTTGACCGCTGTCCTGTGAGCCATTCTTGGATCACTCTTGTACCCCTTGACTGACTCATGGCAAGGCACACTTCAGGTGCGGTACACAGCATAGCATACTGAAGAGCCTACGTCTTAAGCATAGGGGACGACCTTCGTCCTTTCTCTCTATTCTGCCGTGGTCGAGCTTTAAGTCTTAACTTCGTACCTTACAACTCAGGCAAGAACTCCTTCTTTGACTGGTCCATCTTGAACACCTTCAAGATCATGTCAAGGTATGTGCTCATTTGAAAGTATTATTAAGCATTTTGATCTATCCTTATAGATCTTGATGCTCAATGTTCAAGTAGCTTAATCCAGGCTTTCCATTGAAAAACACTTTCAAAATAACCCTATATGCTTTCCAGAAATTCTACGTCATTTCTGATCAACAATATGTCAACAACATATACTCATCAGAAATTCTATAGTGCTCCCACTCACTTCTTTGGAAATACAAGTTTCTCATAAACTTTGTACAAACCCAAAATTTTTGATCATCATCAAAGCATACATTCCAACTCCGAGATGCTCACTCCAGTCCTTAGAAGGATTGCTGGAGCTTTGCATACTTATTAGCATCTTTCGGGATTGACAAAACCTTCCGGTTGTATCACATACAACCTTTCCTCATTAAAATCGTCGAGGAAACAATGTTTTGACATCCTATCTGCAAGATTTCATAAATAATGCAGTAATCGCTAATATAATTCCAACAGACTCTTAGCATCGCTACGAGTGAGAAAATCTCATCGTAGTCAACTCCTTGAACTTGTCGGAAAACATCTTAACGACAAGTCGAGCTTTCTTAATGGTGACATTTACCATCATTGTCCGTCTTCCTTTTGAAATCCATCTGTACTCATTAGCCTTACGACCATCGAGCCGTTCTGCCAAAGTCTACACTTTGTTTTCATACATGGATCCTCTCTCGGATTTTATGGCCTCAAGCCATTTATCGGAATCCGGGCCCACCATCGCTTCTCCATAGCTCGTAGGTTCATTGTTGTCTAGCAACATGACCTTCAAGACAGGATTACGTACCACTCTGAAGTAGTACGCATCCTTGTCATCCTACGAGGTTTGGGAGTGACTTGATCCGAAGTTTCATGATCAATATCATAAGCTTCCACTTCAATTGGTGTAGGTGCCACAGGAACAACTCCCTGTGCCCTGTCACACACTAGTTGAAGAGACGGTTCAATAACCTCATCAAGTCTCCACCATCCTCCCACTCAATTCTTTCGAGAGAAACTTTTCCTCGAGAAAGGACCCGATTCTAGAAACAATCCATATTGCTTTCGGATCTGAATTAGGAGGTATACCCAACTGTTTTGGGTTTCCTATGAAGATGCATTTTATCCGCTTTGGGTTCGAGCTTATCAACCTGAAACTTTTTCATATAAGCGTCGCAGCCCCAAACTTTTAAGAAACGACAACTTAGGTTTCTCTAAACCATAATTCATACGGTGTCATCTCATCGGAATTACGTGGTGCCCTATTTAAAGTGAATGTGGTTGTCTCTAATGCCTAACCCATGAACGATAGTGGTAATTCGATAAGAGACATCATGGTACGCACCATATCCAATAGGGTGCAACTATGATGTTCGGACACACCATCACATTATGGTGTTCCAGGCGGTATTAATTGCGAAACAATTTCCACAATGTCTTAATTGTGTGCCAAAACTCGTAACTCAGATATTCATCTCTATGATCATATCATAGACATTTTATCCTCTTGTCACAATGATCTGCTACTTCACTCTGAAATTACTTGAACCATTCAATAATTCAGACTTGTGTTTCATCAAGTAAATATACTCAACATTTACTCGAATCATCTGTGAAGTAAGAACATAATGATATTCACTGCATGCCTCAGCACTCATTCGACTGCACACATCAAAATGTGTTACTTCCAACAAGTTGCTATCTTGTTCCATCTTACTGAAAATGAGGCTTTTCAGTCATCTTGCCCATGTGGTATGATTTGCATATCTCAAGTGATTCAAAATCAAGTGAGTCCGAACGATCCATTTGCATGGAGTTTCTTCATGCATATACACCAATAGACATGGTTCGCATGTCTCAAACTTTTCAAAAACGAGTGAGTCCAAAGATCCATCAACATGGAGCTTCTTCATGCGTTTTATACCATTATGACTTACATGGCAGTGCCACAAGTAAGTGGTACTATCATTACTATCTTATATCTTTTGGCATGAAAATGTGTATCACTACGACCGAGATTCAATAAACCATTCCTTTAGGTGCAAGACCATTGAAGGTATTATTCAAAAATAGAGTAACCATTATTCTCCTTAAATGAATAACCGTATTGCGATAGACATAATCCAATCATGTCTATGCTCAACGCAAACACCAATCTCGGTGGTAGAGGGAGCATGCGATGCTTGATCATATCAACCTTGGAAACACTTCCAACATATATCGTCAGCTCACCTTTAGCTAGTCTCCGTTTATTCCGTAGCTTTTATTTCGAGTTACTAACACTTAGCAACCGAACCGGTATCCAATACCCTGGTGCTACTAGGAGTACTAGTAAAGTACACATTAACATAATGTATATCCAATATACTTCTATCGACCTTGCCAGCCTTCTCATCTACCAAGTATCTAGGGTAATGCTGCTCCAGTGGTTGTTCCCCTTATTACAGAAGCACTTAGTCTCGGGTTTGGGTTCAACCTTGGGTTTCTTCACTAGAGCAGCAGCTGAATTGCCGTTTCATGAAGTATCCCTTTGTTCCCTTGCCCTTCTTGAAACTAGTGGTTTCACCAACCATCAACAATTGATGCTCCTTCTTGATTTCTACTTTCGCGGTGTCAAACATCATGAATATTTCAAGGATCATCATATCTATCCCTGATATGTTATAGTTAATCACGAAGCTCTAGCAGCTTGGTGGCAATGACTTTGGGGAAACATCACTATCTCATCTGGAGGATCAACTCCCACTCGATTCAAGTGATTGTTGTGCTCAGACAATCTGAGCACAAGCTCAACGATTGAGCTTTTCTCCCTTAGTTTGCAGGCTAAGAAAATCGTCGGAGGTCTTATACCTCTTGACGTGGGCACGAGCCTGAAATCCCAATTTCAGCCCTCGAAACATCTCATATGTTCCGCGACGTTTCGAAAACGTCTTTGGTGCCTCTACTTAAACCATTTAATTGAACTATCACGTAGTTATCAAAACGTGTATGTCCGATGTTCGCAACATCGACAAACGACGTTGGGGTTCAGCACACTGAGCGGTGCATTAAGGACATAAGCTTTCTACTGATCGCATAATCGCTACTATCAACTTTCAACTATATTTTCTCTAGGAACATATCTAAACAGTGGAACTAAAGCGCGAGCTTACGACATAATTTGCAAAAGGTCTTTTGACTATGTTCAGGATAATTAAGTTCATCTTATGAACTCCCACTTAGATAGACATCCCTCTGGTCATCTAAGTGATCACATGATCCGAGTCAACTAGGCCGTGTCCGATCATCACGTGAGACGGACTAGTCATCATCGGTGAACATCTTCATGTTGATCGTATCTACCATACGACTCATGCTCGACCTTTCGGTCTCCGTGTTCCGAGGCCATGTCTGCACATGCTAGGCTCGTCAAGTTAACCCTAAGTGTTTTCGCTGTGTAAAACTGTCTTACACCCGTTGTATGTGAACGTAAGAATCCATCACACCCGATCATCACGTGGTGCTTAGAAGCGACGAACTGTAGCAACGGTGCACAGTTAGGGGAGAACACTTCTTGAAATTTTGTAAGGGATCATCTTATTTACTACCGTCGTCCTAAGCAAACAAGATGCATAAACATGATAAACATCACATGCAATCAAATAGTGACATGATATGGCCAATATCATTTTGCTCCTTTTGATCTTCATCTTCGGGGCTCCATGATCATCATCGTCACCGGCACGACACCATGATCTCCATCATCGTGTCTTCATGAAGTTGTCACGCCAACGACTACTTCTACTTCTATGACTAACGCGTTTAGCAATAAAGTAAAGTAGTTTACATGGCGTTCTTCAATGACACGCAGGTCATACAATAAATAAAGACAACTCCTATGGCTCCTGCCGGTTGTCATACTCATCGACATGCAAGTCGTGAATCCTATTACAAGAACATGATCAATCTCATACATCACATATCATTCATCACATTCTTCTTGGCCATATCACATCACATAGCATACCCTGCAAAAACAAGTTAGACGTCCTCTAATTGTTGTTGCATGTTTTACGTGGCTGCTATGGGTTTCTAGCAAGAACGTTTCTTACCTACGCAAGACCACAACGTGATATGCCAATTGCTATTTACCCTTCATAAGGACCCTTTTCATCGAATCCGTTCCGACTAAAGTGGGAGAGACTGGCACCCGCTAGCCACCTTATGCACCAAGTGCATGTCAATCGGTGGAACCTGTCTCACGTAAGAGTACGTGTAAGGTCGGTCCGGGCCGCTTCATCCCACAATACCGTCGAAACAAGATTGGACTAGTAACGGTAAGCATATTGAACAACATCAACGCCCACAACTACTTTGTGTTCTACTCGTGCAAAGAATCTACGCAATAGACCTAGCTCATGATGCCACTGTTGGGGAACGTAGCAGAAATTCAAAATTTTCCTACGTGTCACCAAGATCTATCTATGGAGAGACCAGCAACGAGTAGAAAGAGAGTGCATCTACATACCCTTGTAGATCGCTAAGCGGAAGCGTTCAAGTGAACGGGGTTGATGGAGTCGTACTCGTCGTGATTCAAATCACCGATGATCCTAGTGCCGAACGGACGGCACCTCCGCGTTCAACACACGTACAGCCCGGTGACGTCTCCCACGCCTTGATCCAGCAAGGAGAGAGGGAGAGGTTGAGGAAGACTCCATCCAACAGCAGCACAACGGCGTGGTGGTGGAGGAGGAGCGTGGCAATCCAGCAGGGCTTCGCCAAGCACCATGGGAGAGGAGGAGTAGGAAGAGAGGTAGGGCTGTGCCAGAACTTCGTGTATAGCTCCCATGCGCCTCCCCACTATATATAGGGGTGGAGGGGCTGGTTTCTTGCCCTCCAAGTCCATTGGGGCGTTGGCCAAGGTGGGAGGAAAGAAATCTCATTATTTCCTTCCCCACCGATTGTTATCCCCCCTTTTTAGGGATCTTGATCTTATCCCTTCGGGATATGATCTTATTCCTTCTAAGGGGGGATCTTGGTGCGCCTTGACCAGGGGTGTGGGGCCTTGCCCCCACTACCCACGTCCATGTGGGTCCCCCCATGCAGGTGGGCCCCACTCCGGAACCTTCTAGAACCTTCCCGGTACAATACCGAAAAATCCCGAACATTTTCCGGTGGCCAAAATAGGACTTCCCATATATAAATCTTTACCTCCGGACCATTCCGGAACTCCTCGTGACGTCCGGGATCTCATCCGGGACTCCGAACAACATTCGGTAACCACATACAAACTTCCTTTATAACCCTAGCGTCATCGAACCTTAAGTGTGTAGACCCTACGGGTTCGGGAGACATGTAGACATGACCGAGACGTTCTCCGGTCAATAACCAACAGCGGGATCTGGATACCCATGATGGCTCCCACATGTTCCACGATGATCTCATCGGATGAACCACGATGTCAAGGACTTAATCAATCCCGTATTCAATTCCCTTTGTCTATCGGTATGTTACTTGCCCGAGATTCGATCGTCGGTATCCAATACCTTGTTCAATCTCGTTACCGGCAAGTCACTTTACTCGTTCCGTAACACATCATCCCGTGATCAACTCCTTGGTCACATTGCGCATATGATGATGTCCTACCGAGTGGGCCCAGAGATACCTCTCCGTTTACACGGAGTGACAAATCCCAGTCTCGATCCGCATAAAACAATAGATACTTTCGGAGATACCTGTAGTGCACCTTTATAGTCACCCAGTTACGTTGTGACGTTTGATACACCCAAAGCACTCCTACGGTATCCAGGAGTTACACGCTCTCATGGTCGAAGGAAGAGATACTTGACATTGGCAAAGCTCTAGCAAATGAACTACACGATCTTTTGTGCTAGTCTTAGGATTGGGTCTTGTCCATCACATCATTCTCCTAATGATGTGATCCCGTTATCAACGATATCCAATGTCCATAGCTAAGAAACCATGACTATCTGTTGATCACAACGAGCTAGTCAACTAGAGGCTCACTAGGGACATATTGTGGTCTATGTATTCACACGTGTATTACGATTTCCGGATAATACAGTTATAGCATGAATAAAAGACAATTATCATGAACAAGGAAATATAATAATAATACTTTTATTATTGCCTCTAGGGCATATTTCCAACACCTTGGACCTTGCTCCATAGCCGGTCCTTCAAGTACTTGAAAGCGCCATTCTTCGAGCTACCAATGTCTGATGGCATACCCAAGTACTTTTCGTTTAACGTTTCATTCGGGACATTTAAAATGTCCTTTATATCCTGTCTCACTATGTCCGGCACCCCCTTACTGAAATAAATTGAAGATTTTGAGTAGTTGATGCGCTGCCCCGTCGCCTAACAATAAGTATCCAGCACATGGTACACCTCATTAGCTCCCACACCATTTGCCTTGAAAAACAACAGGCTGTCATCAGCAAAAAGAAGATGGTTCACTGGCGGCGCCGTAGGTGCTACCTGTAGACCATGCAGATTGGATGACTCACTCTTTGATTTTAAAAGGCACGACAGGCCCTCTGCTACTAGCAAGAACAAGTATGGAGATATCGGGTCCCCTTGTCTGATTCCTCGTGAAGGTTTGAAACTATGTAACCTTTTCCCGTTAAAGAGAACTGAGAACTCAACTGTGGTAACAAGCCCCATAACAATGTTAACCCACTTCTCTGTAAACCCCAACTTAAGCATTATAGCCTTTAGATAACACCATTCAACCCTGTCATATGCCTTCATCATGTCGAGCTTCAGGGCACATGATTGATTTTTCTTTGCCTTGTTCCTCTTCAAAGTGCAAGCACTCATATGTTGTGATAATGTTATCCGTGATCAACCTTCCTGGAACAAAAGCTGATTGCTCCTCTGAGATAATATCAGGTAAGACTAGCTTTAATCTGTTAGAAATAACTTTCGAAGCAATCTTGTATAGAACGTTACAGAGGCTGATTGGCCGGAATTGGCTGAATAGCGTGGGTTTTTTTTACCTTGGGTATTAGAACCAGAATTGTTGAGTTGATGCACTCTGCTGATTCGGTTCCTTCAACTATTTTTAAAACCACTCTTGTAACATCATCGCCACAAGTTTCCAAGTGATGTTGGAAGAAATGTGCTGGGTAACCATCGGGCCCCAGGGCCTTAATCGGGAACATCTGGAAGAGGGCTGTTTTCACCTCTTTTTAGCTGTATGGGGCATTCAGCATATCGTTCATAGCCTGAGTCACTTTGGTTGGAACCGTATCAATTACGTGCTCCATATTATGAACTCCCTCTGACGTGTATAGCTCTTGGTAGAAAGAGGTGGACATGTTTTCCATCTCCAAAACATTATCTGTCAACTCGCCATTCAACTTTTGCAGTGCCTTAATTTGATTCTTCCTCCTCCGGCGGCTGGCCCTGAGATGGAAGAAATATGTGTTTTTATCACCATGCATGAGCCACTCAAGTCTTGCACGTTGTCTCCACAAAATCTCTTCCCTGTGGTAAAGTTCTGTTAGTCTCTCGACTATTTTTATTTCTGCATGAATTGGTCCAGATCTGTTTTGGATCGCGCGCATCTCCTGTAGCTGTCGCTGCAACCTCTAAATCTCTTGTCTCACATTGCCAAAGTGCGTTCGGTACCAAGCAGATAGATCAGAAGACAGTGACGTTAGCTTGTCGCGTATCTCAGCGACAGTTTCTCCTCCGCTCCGCGCCCATGCATGTTCCACCACCGGCACAAGTCTCGAGTCCCTCTCCCATGCAACTTCATACTTAAAAGAGCATGGGGGCCGCCTGCATGCAGCCCCATGCATGTACCTGAGAAAGATTGGTACGTGATCGCTGGTGGCCGCCGTTTTATGCTCTAGACTCGCTGCTGGGAATGCTATCATCCACGCTGGATTCGCTACCGCCCTGTCCAGCCTTACTCTGGTGTATGTGCCTCCGGCAACCTTTTTCTCAAAGGTCCAGCTATTGCCCATGTATCCAATATCCGACAGGCCACACGTATCAAGCGCATCTCTAAAAGCCTCCATCTGAGCCTGGCTCCCACACCGTCGTGTTCAATTGCTTGAATCACCTTGTTAAAATCTCCAAGAACTAGCCAGGGTATGTCATTTTCACCAACTATTCCTCTTAGCGTATCCCATGTTTTATATCGCTCGTTTACCTGAGCTTCTCCATAGACAAAGGTCACTATTGTTCCGACATCAACAAGTTCATCTATCACAGCATCAATATGATAACGGGAGTAACCAACAACTTCAAGCTTTATTTCATCGTTCCAGAAAATACATAATCCACCACTTCTTCCCGAACTACTGACAGCAAAACTTTTATTATAGCCTAAAGAACCAGCCATACTCTCAACTCTCGAACCCTCTATTTGAGTTTCAAGGATGCATAACACAGAGGGGGCAAACTGCCTCGTTAGATCATGAAGCTCTCGAATTGTCGCAGGTTTGCCAGCACCATGACAGTTCCAACAAAGAAGACTCATTGCGCTCGGCGCGACCCTCCAGGGAGGCCCGCCAAACGCGCATCAAGATTTTTGGTTGAGAGTGTACTCTTCCCTTCGTTGCTATCATGGGGTGTCGAACTGAGTTTGTTCCTTTTAGGCTCCTATACTGAAGAAGGGCTTGGAGGAACAACTGGACCTAGCAACAACAACAATTTGTCTGTCTTCTCTTTGGGCGCCACTTGCATCAAGTAAGCTTCAGCTAGTGCCCCTCTCTTTCTGTTTCCATCCGCCTCCTGCATAGTGATTTCCACACCGTTGGGGACAGTGTCATGCTCTTCCTCATCGTCATGGTTACTCTGGTCTGATTGTCCTCGGCCCCAGCCCCCTGCATTGCGGCCTCTCCCTCGGCCTCCCCTTGTATTGCTGCCTCCCGCTTGAGATTTACCTTCTCCCGCACTAGTTTTCAAAGAACTGCGGGCAACATGACTCCGCCACAAGTGACATTGCCGGGATGGGGTGCTGGAATTTTGTCTATTTTGGACCAGCCCAATAGCAGTTTTCAGAAATTCCTAATAAATCCTAAAGCCCATTCATGCAAGACAAGAGGTGGAATTAAAGTTTAGTCCGACATTGCTAGTTTAGAGGGAGTTGGACCTCTTTATAAGGGAGGCTCTTTCCCCACTTGTATGAGCATGAGAATAAGAGGGACATCCACGCGCGCTCCTCCTCCACCGCCATGCCACGGGTAGCGGGAATGAGCCGAGCCGATGTCTAAATTTTTGCCACGCACTATGAGTATACGAAAGGTCACTCGGGAGCTGAAAACTTCACCCTTCGGTTGTTGCTTGTTCGTTTCGTCTCCCTTGTTCCCTTCAACTCCTGGCGCTGCCCTCTCGCCTCCTTCTCTTGCGCCTATAAAAGGGAGGTCGCTCCTCTCAGAGAGACGCACCAGAACTACTTCTTCCTCTCGCCACCGGTTCCTGAGCACTGCGCTGCTGCTACGATCTTCCCCATCCCGGCTTGCGGCTTGCCCCGCAGGTCGGGACAGTAGGCCTCCGAAACCGCACCTTTTGAGTCATGTACGGGAGAAGGGTGATAAGGTTTTTGGGGAGCGCTCAGCGCGACTACTGACTTCTTCGTCATGGACACCCCGGACTCCGACGACTACTTCCCCGATGACGACTACTTCCCTGACATAGACAACCTTCTCGACGACATGGCTACCGAGGACACCGACCCCAAGTCTAGTGCTATTGTTGCTGCTGTTGTCTCGTACGTGTTCTTGTTTTCCCTGTTAGAGGTCCTACCATAGGTCCTTGTTCTAGTGTTTGCCCTAGACATGTTAGGCTCTACTTCATATATGCAACTTCATCTATTGTCTGTTGTAGAGATGTTTGGTTCTAGTTCATACTTGCAGATGTTATTTACCCTCTCTCTGTCAGATCGCATGACTTGCTTTATCTCTGCTATTTTAGTCTTGCTTTATCTAGTATTTCCGTTAATAAAATCATATGGTAAATTGCTCATATTTCCAACAATCCAAAAACCTTATTATAGGCAATTTCCCTCAAGTGGTTTTGCTGCTTCCATGAGACCTCCTATGTTTGAGGGTATCCACTATAAGAGGTGGCGCGTTGATACGTCTCCAACGTATCTATAATTTTTGATTGTTCCATGCTATTATATTACCCGTTTTGGATGTTTATGGGCTTTACTTTATACTTTTATATCATTTTTGGGACTAACCTACTAACCGGAGGCCCAGTCCGAATTGTTGTTTTCTTTTGCCTATTTCAGTGTTTTGAAGAAAAGGAATATCAAACGGAGTCCAAACGGAATGAAACCTTTGGGAGCGATCTTTTTGGAACAAACGCAATCCACGGGACTTGGAGTGGAAGTCAAGCAACAAGCAAGGCGGACACGAGGGTGCCCGGCGCCCCCCACCCCCCACCCTCGTGGGCCCCTCGAGCGTCCACCGACCTACTTCTTCCTCCTATATATATCCACGTACCGCGAAAACATCCAGGAGCACCACGAAAACCTAATTCCACCGCCGCAACCTTCTGTATCCGCGAGATCCCATCTTGGAGCCTTCGCCGGTGCTCCGCTGGAGGGGGAATCGACCATGGAGGGCCTCTACATCATCTCCAAGGCCTCTCCTATGAGTTGCAAGGTAGTCAGAGTCGGGATTCGGAGCCGGATCGATTGCCCTTAGACAGAATCGAGTCGTAGTATCGAGTCATGGAATCAAGGATTCTACTAGATTTTCTCAAATAAGATATTTTGTATCCATGCCAGAAATTTATATGGGTTCTATAGAGTTCTAACACTAAATATAGAGAAAAACGTACATGTCAATGCTAGTTGTATTCCACTTCTTTTCATGGCTATCCTACAATCTAGCTTGCATGTATGGAACACATATGAGAGAGAAATATATATATAACCTTCAAATCTTCTGTGCATGAATTTTACTTAGGAGGTTTTTTAAGAGTTCGTACATAGTCAATCACTTGTATAGCTAATCCGCAGTGTTGAACCTTGACGGATCTTTCTCTCCTTCTCCGATTGATCTTGATGCATCCTCCTTCTTACGCTAAATTCCATCTGTCGACAAGCATGATCCTTAGTTTGATCTAGGGTTTCTGAGAGCCAAATAAAAGATGTCGGTGACTTAGAGTTTGGTCTTGGGAGGGGAATAAAGGGCCATGAGTATGTGGAAAAGGGTCTGAATGATGGCATAGTATCCTGCTACCACTAAACAAATGGCTTAGATAATTTAGTAGAATCGGGCTTAGTCCATAGTATAGTCAGGATTCTGTAGTTTTGTACTGGATTCTATGATTTGGATCGCGACTCAACATGGACTCTACCTGATCCGGATTCATAGTGGGACTTGGATCGACATGCTTCCATAGGGTCGTGAAGTCGTAGGATTCTAGCAGTCGAGTCGGGATTCTGACTACCTTGATGAGTTGTGAGTAGTTTACCATAGACCTTCGGGTCCATAGTTATTAGCTAGATGGCTTCTTCTCTCTCTTTGAATCTCAATACAAAGTTCTCCTCAATCTTCTTGGAGATCTATTCGATGTAACTCTTTTTGCGGTGTGTTTGTCGAGATCCGATGAATTGTGGGTTTATGATCAAGTTTATCTATGAGAAATATTTGAATCTTATCTTGTAAGGGCATGTTTATCCCTAAGGTGTTTTGGTGATTGATGACAATGCGTTTGCAGACTAATCGTGTGCCTTGAGTATTTCAGTTGCTTCGTCGTTAGGCACAAGACGGTTTGGTACCCCTTGAAGACTATTGAAGACGGTGGTGTTCTACGTCTCTATTGGTGGATTTGAGTCGTAGGATAGCCGTTCTATTAAGAGGGGGTCCGCGGTGGAAAGGTTTGGGTGGAATCATCACGTACACATTTTCTTCCTTTACCCCGCCTTTCCCTTTGGGCTTTGGAGCATCCTCCGTTATATCCTTTACTGTGCAAAAGAAGGATTCCTAAGTGCTGCTATTTGTGGCATGCGGTAGTACTGCTCCTAGGACCGGTGGTACTGCAGGCCCCTGCGGTAGTACCGCATGCCCTCGCGGTAGTACCGTAGGCGCCCACGGTGGTACCGCTCCTATGGAGTTGTAGTACCATGGCCTCAGGCCAGGCTCAACCTCTCTTGCGGCTGTAGGGGCGGATGTAATTTTTTACATCCGCGCCCTACGCGGTAGTACCGCTGCGGGTGCGCGGTAGTACCATGAGTCCTGGTCCGGCTCAGTAGCACGAGCGGAAGTAGGGGCGGATGTAATTTTTTACATCCGCTCCCTGCGCGGTAGTACCGCAAGCCAGGCGCGGTAGTACCATGTCGAATTTTTGCACCGTTTGATTGTCAGCGGAAGTAGACACGGATGTATTTTTATTCATTCATGCCCTTCCCAGCTCAGTCCATCCTGACCATTGATAACCCACAAGTGTAGGAGATCAATCGTAGTCCTTTCGATAAGTAAGAGTGTCGAACCCAACGAGGAGCAGAAGGAAATGATAAGCGGTTTTCAGTAAGGTTTTCTCTGCAAGCACTGAAATTGTAGGTGATAGATAGTTTTGTGATAAGATAAATAGTAACGAGTAACAAGTAAATAAAGTAAATAAAGTGCAGCAAGGTGCCCCAATCCTTTATGTAGCAAAGGATAAGCCTGGACAATTTCTAATAATGAGAAAGAAGCTACCGAGGACACATTGGGAATTATCGTCAAGCTAGTTTTCATCACGTTCATACGATTCACGTTTGATTCACGTTTGGTACTTTGATAATTTGATATGTGGGTGGACCGGTACTTGGGTACTGCCCTAACTTGGACAAGCATCCCACTTATGATTAAGCCCTATTGCAAGCATTCGCAACTACAAAAAGAAGTATTAAGGTAAACCTAACCACTGCGTTAAACATATGGATCCATATCAGCCCCTAACGAAGCAACGCATAAACTAGGGTTTAAGCTTATGTCACTCTAGCAACCCATCATCTACTTATTACTTCTCCATGCCTTCCTCTAGGCCCAAATAATGGTGAAGTGTCATGTAGTCGATGTTCACATAACACCACTAGATGAAAAGACAACATACATCTCATCAAAATATCGAACAAATACCAAATTCACATGACTACTAATAGCAAGACTTCACCCATGTCCTCAGGAACAAACGTAACTACTCACAAAGCATATTCATGTTCATAATTAGAGGAGTAATAATATGCATAAAGGATCTGAACATATGATCTTCCACCAAGTAAACCAATTAGCATCAACTACAAGGAGTAATCAACACTACTAGCAACCCACAGGTACCAATTTGTGGTTTTGATACACGATTGGATACAAGGGTTTTGAGAGGAGATGGTGCTGGTGAAGATGTTGATGGAGATTGACCCCCTCCCGATGAGAGGATCGTTGGTGATGACGTTGGTGATGATTTCCCCCTCCCGGAGGGAAGTGTCCCCGGTAGAATAGCTCTGCCAGAGCCCTAGATTGATTCCGCCAAGGTTCTACGTCGTGGCGGCGGAGTTTCGTCCCGTAAGCTTGCCCATGATTTTTTCCAGGGTAAAAGTGATGATATAGCAGAAGATGGACGCCGAAGGCCCACCAGGGGGCCCAGGAGATAGGGGGCGCGCCCTATAGTGGGGCGCCCCCCTGTCTCCTGGACATGGTGTGGGCCCCCTGGCCTATTTCTTTCGCTCAAAAATTCTTATGAAATCCAAAAAGTTGTTTCGTGGAGTTTCAGGACTTTTGGAGCTGTGCAGAATAGGTTTCCAACGTTTGCTCCTTTTCCAGCCAGAATTCCAGCTGCTAGCATTCCCCCTCTTCATGGTAAACCTTGTAAAATAAGAGAGAATAGCCATAAGTATTGAGATATAATGTGTAATAACAGCCCATAATGCAATAAATATTGATATAAAAGCATGATGCAAAATGGACGTATCAACTCCCCCAAGCTTAGAGCTCGCTTGTCCTCAAGCGGAAGCCGAAATCGAAAAATATGTCCACATGTTTAGAGATAGAGGTGTCGATAAAAATAAAATATGGACATGAGGGCATCATGATCATTCTAATAACAGCAACATATATAGATTTTGTCATATGATTTCCTATGCTCAAGTAACAAGCAATTCACAATGTCAAGTATGGTTCAAAAACTTCATTGGGAACTAACAAACTATAGTCTCGGTCATTGAAGCAATTGCAATTTATCGTAACATCAGAAAGAGTCAATAATAGAGCTTTTCAGCAAGCTCACATACTCAACTATCTCGTAGTCTCCTATAATTGCTAACACTCACACAGTACTTGTGCTTATAGGGTTTCAGCCGGACACTTAGAAAGATAGGGGCTTATTGTGTTGCCTCCCAATGTATTCACCTTTAGGTGATGTCAACAATAATAGCCTATGCCAACTTACATCCAATTGGATATATATATCATGATCTTTCAAACACGAGGAGCTTGCCAAAGGATAAAATGAAAAAGGGAAAGGTGAGGATCACCTTGACTCAAGCATAAAGTAAAAACATAAAGTAAAATATAGGCCCTTCACAGAGGGAAGCAGAGGTTGTCATGCGCGTTTAGGGTTGATGCACAAAATCTTAATGCAAAAGAACGTCACTTTATATTGCCCCTTGTATGTGGACCTTTATTATGCAGTCCGTCGCTTTTATTACTTCCACAACAAGTTCATACAAAGCTTATTTTCTCTGCACTAATAAGTCATACATATTTAGAGAGCAATTTTTATTGCTTGCACCGATGACAACTTACTTGAAGGATCTTACTCAATCCATAGGTAGGTATGGTGGACTCTCATGGCAAAACTGGGTTTAAGGGTATTTGGAAGCACAAGTAGTATCTCTACTTGGTGCAAGGAATTTGGCTAGCATGAGGGGGAAAGGCAAGCTCAACATGTTTGGAAGGTCAATGACAATATACTTTAACTGAGATGTCAGAAAACATAAACCATTACGTTGTCTTGCTTGTCCAACGTCAACTCTTTTAGCATGTCATACTTAATGAGTGCTTCACAATCATAAAAGATGTCCAAGATAATATATTTATATGTGAACCCCTCTTTCCTTATCACTTCCTATTAATTGCAACGATGACCAAGGCTACGTTCATCAACTCTCAACAATTTTTATGCCTCATACTTTCTATGTGTGAAGTTATCACTATCCATAAGATCAATATGAGCTCCATTATTCTTTCTACTTTCTTAAGATCATAGCAACATAGCAAGGCCCTTGACTCAACACTAATATTTATTATAGATAACTCATGGACTCGATTACAAAAAGAGATCACAAAGCAAAACTTGAAGCTACTTGATATCTAAATTTCAATCTACTAGATCAAGATACTACTAAAAGGATCGAACTAAATAAAGCGGTAAAGATAGGAGTGCGATGGTGATACGATACTGGGGCACCTCCCCCAAGCTTGGAAGTTGCCAAGGGGAGTTCCCATACCCATGTGATTATTTCCTCGGAGGTGGTGAAGTAGGAGTTGTTGCATTTTTCTTCTCTAGCTTGCGTCCGAGGCTAAAAATTTTCTCCCTCAGATCCGCATTCTTGAGCTCAAGTTTCATTATCTTTTTGCATAATGCCGCCTTGCTGTCCTGCAAAAAACGTGGTAGGATAGATTGAACCTTAGGGAGGCTTGACTTCTTGAACTCCACATGCATATCGCCAGGTTGAGGTAGTGGATCGTCCTCTTCATCGAAGCTTGTCTCCTCCTTCCCCTTTGGATCATAATCTTCTTCTTCCTCCATGGTCCAGCCATAATGTTCCACATCCCCATATACTTTTGGGTTTGCGATATAATCAGCCATGTAGCTCTCCCCCTCGGAATCTTGGGACGACATCTTGCTCTATTCTGCAACAGGAACAGCTCGAAACGAAAACAAAGGATATTTGCGTGATACGGTGGTCAAAACCTTCGGGAGTATATATAATGAATTTTTACCGACCAAAATACGTAACGCGCAAGAAAACGGAGTCCGGGAGGCACACGAGGTTCCCACAAGACAGGGGGGCGCGCCCTCCACTCTAGTGGGGGCCTCGTGTCCCTTTGGACTACTTCTTTCTTCCTAAAATTCTTAAATATTCCAAAACTGATAAAAATTGCCATTGGAGTTGTTTTGGAGTCGGTTTACTTACCGTACCACATACCTATACATTTTTGGAGTCTGGAACGTTCTGGAAAGTGTCCCTTATGTATTCCTCGGGGGTTACGGTTTCAATAATATTAGTTTCAACATTGATAGGATTACCTGAAATATAATGTTTAATTCTTTGACCGTTTACCACCCTCGGATTTGTGCCTTCGAAGTTGTTGATTTTTATAGCACCAGAACGATAGACCTCCTCGATAACATAGGGACCTTCCCATTTTGAGAGGAGTTTTCCTGCAAAAAATCTTAAACGAGAGTTGAATAATAACACATAATCTCCTACGTTAAACTCACGCTTTTGTATCCTCTTATCATGCCAGCGTTTGACTTTTTCTTTGAAAAGCTTGGCATTCTCATAGGCTTGGGTTCTCCATTCATCAAGTGAGCTAATATCAAATAACCTCTTCTCACCGGCAAGTTTGAAGTCATAATTGAGCTCTTTAATAGCCCAATATGCCTTATGTTCAAGTTCAAGAGGTAAATGACACGCTTTTCCATAAACCATCTTATAAGGAGACATACCCATAGGATTTTTGTATGCAGTTCTATAGGCCCATAATGCATCATCAAGTTTTTTGGACCAATTCTTTCTAGATCTATTCACAGTCTTTTGCAAAATTAATTTGAGCTCTCTATTGCTCAACTCTACTTGACCACTAGACTGCGGATGATAAGGAGATGCTATTCTATGATTGACATCATACTTAGCAAGCATCTTACGGAAAGCACCATGAATAAAATGTGAACCACCATCAGTCATAAGATATCTAGGGACTCCAAACCTCGGAAAAATAACTTCTTTAAGCATTTTAATAGAAGTGTTATGATCAGCACTACTAGTTGGAATAGCTTCTACCCACTTAGTAACGTAATCAACAGCAACTAAAATATGTGTATAACCATTAGAGGCAGGAAAAGGTCCCATATAATCAAAGCCCCAAACATCAAACGGTTCAATAACAAGAGAATAATTCATAGGCATTTCTTGACGTCTACTAATGTTACCTATTCTTTGACATTCATCACAAGATAAGACAAACTTACGAGCATCTTTGAAGAGAGTAGGCCAATAAAAACCAGATTGTAGTACCTTGTGTGCAGTTCTATCTCCAGCGTGGTGTCCTCCATAAGATTCAGAGTGACACTTGCGTAGGATCTGTTCCTGTTCATGCTCAGGCACACAACGTCTAATAACACCATCTACTCCTTCTTTATAAAGGTGTGGATCATCCCAGAAGTAATGTCTTAAATCATAAAAGAACTTTTTCTTTTGCTGGTATGTGAAACTAGGCGGTATAAATTTAGCAACAATGTAATTAGCATAATCAGCATACCAAGGAGCAGTACGAGAAGCATTGACGACCGCTAATTGTTCATCAGGAAAGCTATCATTAATAGGCAGTGGGTCATCAAGAACATTCTCTAACCTAGACAAGTTATCTGCAACGGGGTTCTCAGCTCCCTTTCTATCAATAATATGCAAGTCAAATTCTTGGAGCAAGAGAACCCATCTAATGAGTCTAGGCTTAGCATCTTTCTTTTCCATAAGATATTTAATAGCAGCATGATCAGTGTGAATAGTAACTTTGGAATCAACAATATAAGGTCTAAACTTATCACATGCAAACACAACTGCTAAGAACTCTTTTTCAGTAGTAGCATAATTTCTCTGGGCAGTATCAAGAGTCTTACTAGCATACTGGATAACATTCAATTTCTTATCGACTCTTTGCCCTAAAACAACACCTACAGCATAATCACTAGCATCGCACATAATTTCAAAAGGTAAATTCCAATCAGGCGGATGAACAATAGGTGCAGTGATCAAAGCTTTCTTAAGTACTTCAAATGCTTCTACACAATCATCATCAAAGACAAAAGGAATATCTTTGCAATAAATTAGTCAGAGGCCTAGAGATTTTAGAAAAGTCCTTAATGAACCTCCTATAAAAACCGGCATGACCAAGGAAACTTCTTATACCTTTTATGTCCTTGGGACATGGCATCTTTTCAATAGCATCGACCTTGGCTTTATCAACTTCAATACCTCTCTCGGAGATCTTGTGCCGCAAGACAATGCCTTCATTAACCATAAAGTGACACTTTTCCCAATTTAGGACGAGACTAGTGTCTTCGCATCTCTGCAAAACTCGATCAAGGTTGCTCAAACAATCATCAAAAGAGGATCCATAGACGGAGAAGTCATCCATGAATACCTCACAAATCTTTTCACAAAAATCAGAAAATATAGCCATCATGCATCTTTGAAAGGTAGCAGGTGCATTACATAAACCAAAAGGCATACGTCTATAAGCAAAAGTACCAAAAGGGCAAGTAAAAGTAGTTTTAGATTGATCCTTCGCTGACACAGGTATCTGAGAGAAACCAGAATAACCATCTAGAAAGCAAAAATGTGTGTGTTTGGATAGCCTTTCTAGCATTTGATCAATAAAAGGTAAAGGGTAATGATCTTTCTTAGTAGCTTTATTTAACTTACGGAAATCAATTACCATCCTATAACCTGTAATAATTCTTTGCGGGATCAATTCATCTTTATCATTAGGAACAACGGTAATACCTCCCTTTTTAGGGACACAATGGACAGGGCTTACCCATTCACTATCAGCAACGGGATAAATAATACCTGCCTCAAGGAGCTTTAGTATCTCCTTTCTTACCACTTCCTTCATCTTGGGATTTAATCGTCTTTGAGGATCTCTAACTGGTTTGGCATCTTTCTCCACTGAAATTTTGTGTTGACATAATGTGGGACTAATGCCCTTAAGATCATCCAGAGTATATCCAATAGCTGCTCGGTGCTTCTTCAGAGTTTTCAATAATCTTTCTTCTTCTTTCTCTGAAAGGTTAGCACTAATAATAACAGGATATATTTCTTTTTCATCAAGATAAGCATACTTAAGATTATCAGGTAATGGTTTGAGTTCAAACACGGGATCACCCTTGGGTGGAGGGGGATCCCCAAGAATTTCAACGGGAAGGTTATGTTTCAGCATAGGTTCCTGTTTAAGGAACACTTCATCTATTTCTTCCCTTTCCTTCATAAACATATCGTTTTCATGGTCTAGCAAATATTGTTCTAACGGATCAGTTGGAGGAACAGCAATGGAAGCAAGACCAATAATCTCATCCTTACTAGGTGGTTCCCTTTCACGAGGTTGTCTACTAAACTTAGCGAAATTAAACTCATGAGACATACCATCTATGCCAACAGTGACAATATTCTTTTCACAATTAATCTTAGCACTAGCAGTATTCAAGAAGGGTCTACCAAAAATAATGGGACAAAAATCATCTTGTGGGGAACCAAGAACAAGAAAATCAGCAGGGTATTTAACCTTCCCACACAAAACTTCAACATCTCTAACAATCCCAATAGGTTTAATGGTATCCCTATTAGCAAGCTTAATAGTAACATCAATGTCTTCTAATTCAACGGGTGCAATGTCGTGCATAATTTCTTTATAAAGATCATAAGGTATCGCACTAGCACTAGCACCCATATCACATAAGCCATGATAACAATGATCTCCTATTTTAACAGAAATAACAGGCATGCCTACGACAGGTCTACGTGTCTTAGTATCAGGTCTAGCAATATTAGCAGTCTCACCCAAGAAAGAAATAACATGCCCATCTAAGTCCTCATCCAAGAGATCTTTAACCATAGCAATACTAGGTTCAACATTAATTTGCTCAGGAGGTGTATAAGTCCTAGTATTACTCTTACGAACAACAGTCGAAGCTTTAGCATGATCCTTTATCCTAACAGGAAAAGGAGGTTTTTCAACATAAGCAGTAGGAACAATAGGATCACTATAGGTAATAGTCTTTTCTTCGACTGTAATAGGTGCAACTACTTTCACTTCAACAGGAGGATTATATTTAAACCACTTCTCTTTAGGGAGATCAACGTGAGTAGCAAAAGATTCACAAAAGTAGCTACTATCTCAGAGTCAAGTCCATACTTAGCGCTAAATCCACGGAAAGCATCGGTATCCATAAAAGATTTAACACAATCGAACTTAGGTGTCATACCTGACTCCTTACCATCGTCGGAACCCCAATCTTCAGAGTTGCGTTTAATTCTTTCCAATAAGTCCCATTTGAAATCAATAGTCTTCAGCATATAAGAACCAGCACAGGAAGTATCGAGCAGGTTGCGATTATCAAGAGAAAGCCGAGCATAAAAATTCTGAATAATCATTTCCCGAGAGAGCTCATGATTGGGGCATGAATATAACATTGACTTAAGCCTCCCCCAAGCTTGAGCGATGCTTTCTCCTTCGCGAGGCCAGAAATTATATATGTAATTACGATCACGATGAACAAGATGCATAGGATAGAACTTCTGGTGAAATTCCAACTTCAATCGCTTATAATTCCAAGATCTCGTATCATCACATAGCCTATACCATGTCAATGCATCTCCCTTCAAAGATAAAGGGAAGACCTTCCTTTTGACAACATCATCGGGAATACCTGCAAGCTTAAATAATCCACAAACTTCATCCACAAAGATAAGGTGTAAATCGGGATGCAATGTTCCATCTCCTGCAAATGGATTAGCTAGCAGTTTCTCTATCATACCCGAAGGAATCTCAAAGTAAATATTTTCATAAAGTTCAGTAGGTTGAGGAGCAACTCTTTGCTCTTCTGGTTGGGGTGAAGATACCCCAAACAAGCCCCTCAAAGGATTAGTTTCCATAGTGACAAGTAACAGAAAATTTCAGCACACTATATAAATGTTTCCTTACCAAGTTCCACTCACCAAAAGCGCTACACTCCCCGGCAACGGCGCCAGAAAAGAGTCTTGATGACCCACAAGTGTAGGGGATCTATCGTAGTCCTTTCGATAAGTAAGAGTGTCGAACCCAACGAGGAGCAGAAGGAAATGATAAGCGGTTTTCAGTAAGGTTTTCTCTGCAAGCACTGAAATTGTAGGTGATAGATAGTTTTGTGATAAGATAAATAGTAACGAGTAACAAGTAAATAAAGTAAATAAAGTGCAGCAAGGTGGCCCAATCCTTTATGTAGCAAAGGATAAGCCTGGACAATTTCTAATAATGAGAAAGGAGCTCCCGAGGACACATTGGGAATTATCGTCAAGCTAGTTTTCATCACGTTCATATGATTCGCGTTCGGTACTTTGATAATTTGATATGTGGGTGGACCGGTACTTGGGTACTGCCCTAACTTGGACAAGCATCCCACTTATGATTAACCCCTATTGCAAGCATCCGCAACTACAAAAGAAGTATTAAGGTAAACCTAACCACAACATTAAACATATGGATCCATATCAGCCCCTAACGAAGCAACGCATAAACTAGGGTTTAAGCTTCTGTCACTCTAGCAACCCATCATCTACTTATTACTTCCCCATGCCTTCCTCTAGGCCCAAATAATGGTGAAGTGTCATGTAGTCGACGTTCACATAACACCACTAGAGGAAAAGACAACATACATCTCATCAAAATATCGAACGAATACCAAATTCACATGACTACTAATAGCAAGACTTCACCCATGTCCTCAGGAACAAACGTAACTACTCACAAAGCATATTCATGTTCATAATCAGAGGAGTAATAATATGCATAAAGGATCTGAACATATGATCTTCCACCAAGTAAACCAATTAGCATCAACTACAAGGAGTAATCAACACTACTAGCAACCCACAGGTACCAATTTGTGGTTTTGATACAAGATTGGATACAAGAGATGAACTAGGGTTTTGAGAGGAGATGGTGCTGGTGAAGATGTTGATGGATATTGACCCCCTCCCGATGAGAGGATCGTTGGTGATGATGTTGGTGATGATTTCCCCCTCCCGGAGGGAAGTGTCCCCGGCAGAACAGCTCTGCCAGAGCCCTAGATTGATTCTGCCAAGGTTCCGCCTCGTGGCAGCGGAGTTTCGTCCCGTAAGCTTGCCCACGATTTTTTCCAGGGTAAAAGTGATGATATAGCAGAAGATGGACGCCGGAGGCCCACCAGGGGGCCCAGGAGATAGGGGGGCGCGCCCTATAGGGGGGCGTCCCCCTGTCTCCTGGACAGGGTGTGGGCCCTCTAGCCTATTTCTTTCGCTCAGAAATTCTTATTAAATCCAAAAACTTGTTTCGTGGAGTTTCAGGACTTTTGGAGTTGTGCAGAATAGGTTTCCAATGTTTGCTCCTTTTCCTGCCAGAATTCCAGCTGCTGGCATTTCCCCTCTTCATGGCAAACCTTGTAAAATAAGAGAGAATAGCCATAAGTATTGGGATATAATGTGTAATAACAGCCCATAATGCAATAAATATTGATATAAAACCATGATGCAAAATGGACGTATCAGCCTTGCGATAGTACCGCAAGGGGGAGCGGTAGTACCGCGTCAGCGGTAGTACCGCTCTCAGCCTTGGCGGCTCTGGCCTGGTCTAGCCCCTGCCGCTGCGGCGGTAGTACCGTGAGCCCCTGCGGTAGTGCCGCTTGTCTAGAGCGGTAGTACCGCAGGTCGCGGGCTGAGTAAGTGGATAACGGTTGGATTTGTCTCTCCACTATATAAGGGGTGTCTTCTTCCTCTAGTTGACTACCTCTTCCATCCCTAAGCTCCATTGTTGCTCCAAGCTCCATTTTCGCCCGATCTCTCTCCCTAGCCAATCAAACTTGTTGATTTGCTCGGGATTGGTTGAGAAGTCCACGATCTACACTTCTACCACGAGAAATTTGATCCCCCCCACTAATCCCTAGCGGATCTTGTTACTCTTGGGTGTTTGAGCACCCTAGACGGTTGATGTCACCTCGGAGCCATAGTCCATTGTGGTGAAGCTTCGTGGTGTTGTTGGGAGCCTCCAATTAAGTTGTGGAGTTTGCCCCAACCTTGTTTGTAAAGGTTCGATCGCCGCCTTCAAGGGCACCAATAGTGGAATCATGGCATCTCGCATTGTGTGAGGGCGTGAGGAGAATACAGTGGCCCTAGTGGCTTCTTGGGGAGCATTGTGCCTCCACACCGCTCTAATGGAGACGTACTTCCCCTCAAAAGGAAGGAACTTCAGTAACACATCCTCGTCTCCACCGGTTCCACTCTTGGTTATCTCGCGCCTTTACTTTTGCAAGCTTACTTGTGTTATATCTCTTGCTTGCTTGTGTGCTTGTTGTTGTTGCATCATATAGGTTGTTCACCTAGTTGCATATCTAGACAACCTACTTTGATGCAAAGTTTAATTTGGTAAAGAAAAGCTAAAAATCGTTAGTTGCCTATTCACCCCCCCTCTAGTCAACTATATCGATCCTTTCAATTGGTATCAGAGCCTCGTCTCTTTATTAAGGACTTTGTCGTCCGAAGAGTATGGTTGACACTGTAGACGGTGGGGAGGAGGAGCACTCCGGTGTGAATCTGATCTCGTCTACGGGTGATGGGGAAACCACGGTGTCCCGTGAGGAATTCAATGTGGCCTTGGACACATTGAAAACCTCCATGACAACCACTGTTGAAAGCATGTTTAATAAATTCTTAGAAGGACTTAAACTACCTACCTCGCCGTTGAAAGTGGGTGATCCCACTAACAAGGTGACGGATGCTAACTCCGACAAGGGGGAAGCTAATAGTGAGAAGGGTCCTTCTACTAGTGGTAGAAATGGCACCGTCATATTTGCCCATGTGGAACCTCCAACTTATGGAGGACCGACTCCCTCTACTCATTTAAATCATGTCGGTCCTCCTCCTAAGATTATGAAAAATGAGGATTTTGATTCTTGGGTGTATCGCTTCAAGTGTCATTTAAATCATGTGAATACTAATCTTTGGAGAATCATTGAAGAAGGTTTCTATCCACATGACCGAAGCAACTTCACCCCTAAAGAAGCGGTGGATAATCAATTCAATGAGAATGCTCTCTTCATCATCCAAGATGCTATCCTCCCCAAAGATCTCCCTCATCTTCGACCCCATGCCATGGCCAAGGACGCATGGCAATGTGTTGTGTCTCTCTATCAGGGAAGTGCTAGCATTCAACGCTCCAACTATGAAGTGGTGCAAGATGAAGCCGATGAGTTTGCAATGAAAGAAGATGAAGAACCTCGTGAGCTCTTTCGAAGAGTGACCAAACTCGCGGTCTCACTCCGAGATCGTGGGAGCAAGGACACAGATGACAATTGGATCAATCGTAAGTTCCTCAAGGCCATGATGCCCTACAACAAGGCCATGTCCTCCGTCATTCGTCAAAGACCAGACTTCCACTCCATTACCTCAAGTGAAGTGTTGGATGAGTTCGTTGCAATGAGCATCTTGGACAAGACCGCCGACAATGCAGTGCTCCGCTCTCAAAGGGCAAAGAAGCCCAACCTTGCCTTGAAGGCCAAGGTTATTGTGGAAGAAGAGGAAGAAGAGGAGGATGAGGAGAGCAACCCCGAAGATACAAAATATGATTATCATGAGCACATGGCTCTTGCTTCAAGACAATTTTGGAGCAAGAAAAACTCAAGGCCCAATTTCAACAAGACCAACTCAAGTGGCTTCAAGGGCAAGCAACGAGTAAGAACTTGTTACAACTGTGGCAATGTGAGCCATTGCATTGCGGATTGTCCTTACGAGAAGCGGGAAGACAATGGTGACAAGCTTATCCGAAAAGACAAAGCCAAGTCCTTCCCCAACAAGAACAACTTCACCAAAAAGACTCCTACTCAAGGGTTGGTGGTTCAAGAAGAATAGCGTGAGGATGACGATGATGATGAAGATAGTGAAGCAATGGCCATGGCATCCATTGCCATTGCCACAACTTCCCGGATGTCTCTCTTCGATTCACCCAACGAGAACATCACCGCCAAGTGCCTCATGGCCAAAGCCTCTAACAAGGTAACCCCCAACATCAAAACCACCATCATTACTAATCCCTCTTTGACGGGTTGCATTGATGAACATGAGGGGTCTATGCTACCTCTTGAGCACTGCATTGGATTTCCCCGAAGAGGAGAGGATGATGCAGTAAAGTAGCATAAGTATTTCCCTCAGTTTTGAGAACCAAGGTATCAATCCAGTAGGAGACCACGCACAAGTCCCTCGTACCTACACAAAATGATAGCAACTCGCAACCAACGCTTAGGGGTTGTCAATCCCTTCACAGTCACTTACGAGAGTGAGATCTGATAGAGATAATATTTTTGGTGTTTTTGATAGATAGATGCAAAGTGAAAAGTAAAAGGAAAAGTAAAAACAAAGCAAGTAAATAAAGTGATAGAGATTGATATGATGAGAATAGACCCGGGGGGCATAGGTTTCACTAGTGGCTTCTCTCAAGAGCATAAGTATTCTACGGTGGGTGAACAAATTACTGTTGAGCAATTGATAGAATTGAGCATAGTTATGAGTATATGTAGGCAATGATCATGTATATAGGCATCACGTCCAAAACAAGTAGATCGAAACGATTCTGCATCTACTACTATTACTCCACTCATCGACCGCTATCCATCATGCATTTAGAGTATTAAGTTAAAAACAGAGTAACGCCTTAAGCAAGATGACATGATGTAGAGGGATAAATTCATGCAATATGATTAAAATAACCATCTTGTTATCCTCGATGGCAACAATACAATACGTGCCTTGCAACTCTTTCTGTCACTGAGTAAGGACACCGCAAGATTGAACACAAAGCTAAGCACTTCTCCCATTGCAAGAACTACCAATCTAGTTGGCCAAACCAAAAAGGATAATTCGAAGAGACTTGCAAAGATAACTCAATCATACATAAAAGAATTCAGAGAAGAATCAAATATTTTCCATAGATGATACTGGATCATAAACCCACAATTCATCGGTCTCAACAAACACACCGCAAAAAGAAGATTACATCGAATAGATCTCCATGAGAGACGGGGAGAACATTGTATTGAGATCCAAAAAGAGAGAAGAAGCCATCTAGCTACTAGCTATGGACCCGAAGGTCTGAAGTAAACTACTCACACTTCATCGGAGGGGCAATGGTGATGATGTAGAAGCTCTCCGTGGTGGATGCCCCCTCCGGCGGAGATCCGGAACAGGCCCCAAGATGGGATCTCGTGGATGCAGAAGGTTGCGGCGGTGGAATTAGGTTTTTGGCTCCTGTTCTGATCGTTTGGGGATACGTAGGTATATATAGGAGGAAGGAGTACGTCGGTGGAGCGTCAGGGCGCCCACGAGGTAGGGGGCACGCCCAGGGGGGCGCGCCCTCCACCCTCGTGACCACCTCTGGCACTGCTTGGAGTAGGGTCCAAGTCTCCTGGATCACGTTCGGTTGGAAAATCACGATCCCGAAGGTTTCATTCTGTTTGGATCCGTTTGATATTCCGTTTCTTTGAAACACTGAAATAGGCAAAAAAAACAGCAATTCTGGGCTTGGCCCCCGGTTAATAGGTTAGTCCCAAAAGTAATATAAAAGTGGAAAATAAAGCCCAATATAGTCCAAAACAGTAGATAAAGTAGCATGGAGCAATAAAAAATTATAGATACGTTGGAGACGTATCAGGCATTCCCAAGCTTAATTCTTGCTCGTCCTCGAGTAGGTAAATGATAAAAAAGAATTTTTGATGCGGAGTGATACTTTGGCATAATTTCAATGTAAATCTTCTTAATTGTGACATGAATATTCAGATCCAAAAGATTCAAGACAAAAGTTCATATTGACACAAAAATAATAATACTGCAAGCATACTAATCAAAGCAATCATGTCTTCTCAAAATAACATGGCAAAAGAAAGTTCATCCCTACAAAATCATATAGTTAGGCTATGCTTCATTTTCATCACACAAAGATGTTCCCAACTTCTATACCCCCGATGACAAGCCAAGCAATTGTTTCATACTTCAATAATCTCAAACTTTTTCAACCTTCACGCAATACATGAACGTGAGCCATGGATATAGCACTATGGGTGGAATAGAATATGATGATGGGGATTGTGTGGAGAAGACAAAAAAGGAGAAAGCCTCACATTGACGAGGATAATCAACGGGCTATGGAGATGCCCATCAATTGATGTCAACATGAGGAGTAGGGATTGCCATGCAACGGATGCACTAGAGCTATGGATGCTCAACAAAAGAAAACTAGTGGGTGTGCATCCAACTCGCTTACTCACGAAGACCTAGGGCATTTGAGGAAGCCCATTGTAGGAATATACAAGACAAGTTCTATAATGAAAAATTCCCACTAGTATAAAAAGGACAAATTTATGAGACTCACTACATGAGGAACAAGGTGCTACTTTGAAGCACAATATAAGAGACTCACTATATGAAGAACAAGGTGCTACTTTGAAGCACAAGTGTGGAAAAAGAGATAGTAGCATTGCCCTTTTTATATTTATTTTTTGGGCCTTTTTTGGCCTTTCTTTTTTTTATTTGGGCAATGCTCTAATAATGATGATCATCACACTTCTATTGATTACAACATAAGGATTACAGCTCGAAACTTAGAACAAGATATGACTCTATATGCATGCCTCCGGCGGTGTACCGGGATGGTGCAATGAATCAAGAGTGACATGTATGGAAAATAATGCATGGTGGCTTTGCCACAAATACGATGTCAACTACATGATCATGCAATGGCAATATGACAAAAGTAATGTATGTCATGATGATGATGGTGGAAGTTGCATGGCAATATATCTCGGAATGACTATGGAAATGCCATGATAGGTAGGTATGGTGGCTGTTTTGAGGAAGATATAAGGAGGTTTATGTATGATAGAGCGTATCGTATCACGGGGTTTGGATGCACGATACCGAAGAGGCTAGCAAAGGCGGAAAGGGCAATGCACGATACCGAAGAGGCTAGCAAAGGCGGAAAGGTGAGAGTGCGTATAATCCATGGACTCAACATTAGTCAAAAGAACTCATATACTTATTGCAAAAATTTAGAAGCCATCCAAAATCAAGTACTACGCGCATGCTCCTAGGGGGATAGATTGGTAGGAAAAGACCATCGCTCGTCCCCGATCGCCACTCATAAGGATGCACAAGCCAGGTACACTTCATGTTTCAAATTTGTTACACAACTTTAACCATACGTGCATGCTACGGGACTTGCAAACTTCAACACAAGTATTTCTCAAATTCATAATCACCCAACTAGCACGACTTTGATATTATCACCTCCATATCTCAAAACAATTATCAAGCATCAAACTTATCTTAGTATTCAACGCACTCAAAAGAAAGTTTCACATATCTTGAACACCAAGTATATTAACATTAAGCAAATTACCATGCTATTAACGGTCTCAAAATAATCTAAGTGAAGCATGAGAGATCAATAGTTTCTTTAAAACAAATCCACCACCGTGCTCTAAAAGATATAAGCGAAGCACTAGAGCAAAAATTATCACGCTCAAAAGGTATAAGTGAAGCACTATGAGCAAAACTATCAAGCTCAAAAGATATAAGTGAAGCACATAAAGTATTCTAACAAATTCCAATTCATGTATGGATCTCTCAAAATATGTGTACAACAAGGATGATTGTGGTAGACTAACAAGCACAGACACAAATAATACAAGACGCTCCAAGCAAAACACATATCATGTGGTGAATAAAAATATAGCTCCAAGTAAATTACCGATGGAAGTGGACAAAAAGAGGGGATGCCTTCCGGGGCATCCCCAAGCTTTGACTTTTTGGTGTCCTTGGATTATCTTGGGGGTTCCATGGGCATCCCCAAGCTTAGGCTCTTGCCGCTCCTTGTTCCATAATCCATCAAAAGAATTCACCCAAAACTTGAAAACTTCACAACACAAAACTCAACAGAAATCTCGTGAGCTCCGTTAGAGAAAGAAAACAAAAGACTACTTCAAGGTACTGTAATGAACTCATTATTTATTTATATTGGTGTTAAACCTACTGTATTCCAACTTCTCTATGGTTTATAAACTATTTTACTAGCCATAGATTAAAATAAGCAAACAACACACGAAAAACAGAATCTGTCAAAAACAGAACAGTCTGTAGCAATCTGTAACTAACGCAAACTTCTGGAACTCTAAAAATTCTACCAAAATAGGAAGTCCTGGACAATTTGTGTATTGATCAGCAGCAAAAATAATCAACGCAAAATCACGTTCCTGTGATTTAACAAAATTATATTCGTGCGTGCAAAGTTTCTGTTTTTCAGCAGAATCAAATCAACTATCATCGTAGGTTATCCTATAGGTTCTACTTGGCACAAACACTAATTAAAACATAAAACCACATCCAAACAGAAGGTACATGGATTATTTATTCCTAAACAGAAGCAAAAACAAAAACACAAAATAAAATTGGGTTGCCTCCCAACAAGCGCTATCGTTTAACGCCCCTAGCTAGGCATAAAAGTAAGGATAGATCTAGGAAGTGCCGTAGTAATAAGATAGATCGTGAAACTCATTTCATATTCTCTATGTTCGGCAGCAAGTTTTCTTTGAGGTAAGCAAAAGTAATCAAAAGGGCTAAATTTAATAGGGCAAAAATCCCCAAGATCAATTTTAGGAGGTATAGGTTCCTCTTTCGGCCCTTCATAATGCACAACCAATTCATCATTATAGACGTTCTTTTGACAGAACCTTATGAGTCTACACTCAAGAGAGTATCCTAACTCACTATTTCGAATAGCCAAATCATCATTAAGTTCAGAGATTCTATCAATTAAAATATTGGTTGGCACCTTTTTTCTAAGGTTTTCATTGAAAGCAACATAATCAAGAGATTGAAAATGCATAATTTCTTCTTGATCAAAGAGAATAGATTCTATGGGAGGACGGCCAACGTCCACCCTATAATCTGCAAAGATTTCTTTGGCCTCTTTTATTATAAATCTGATTTCATGAGCCAAAAAGATAGTAGCGGCACGCTTAACAGAGGAGTGTTCGATATTAGAAAATTCTAGGAAAATCCTTTGTATAGAAGGGTGCATATGCATAAATTGCCTTTCAAGTTCAATGATAAGCATGGCAATGGCATCAGCAAGACTGCTGGTTCTATGAAGAATAGAACTGCCCACAGAGGGCAAAGCACCGACACAAGTAAAGAAATCTTGAATAACTCCTTTTCCAATAATATTACCACTACCAATTCGAAATCTTTTTGTATGATAAGTAGGGGATTCTTCAGCAGGAGCTTCAGAATTTTCCATGATATTATTATCGCCCATGTCGGCAATAATTTCCCCAATTTCAAACATAACGACAAGCAAGCAAACTAACACACGAGCAAACAAGCAGACAGGAAAAAGGCAAACGGAAAAGTGAGGAGGAGATTGGGAAAGAGAGGGCAAATAAAACGGCAAGGGTGAAGTGGGGGAGAGGAAAACGAGAGGCAAATGGCAAATAACGTAATGCGAGAGATAGGGATTGCGATGGGTACTTGGTATGGTTGACTTGCTTGCGTGAGCCTCCCCGGCAACGGCGCCAGAAATTCTTCTTGCTACCTCTTGAGCACTGCGTTGGATTTCCCCGAAGAGGAGAGGATGATGCGGTAAAGTAGCGTAAGTATTTCCCTCAGTTTTTGAGAACCAAGGTATCAATCCGGTAGGAGACCACGCACAAGTCCCTCGTACCTACACAAAATGATAGCAACTCGCAACCAATGCTTAGGGGTTGTCAATCCCTTCACGGTCACTTACGAGAGTGAGATCTGATAGAGATAATATTTTTGGTATTTTTGATAGATAGATGCAAAGTGAAAAGTAAAAGGCAAAGTAAAAACAAAGCAAGTAAATAAAGTGATAGAGATTGATATGATGAGAATAGACCCGGGGCCCATAGGTTTCACTAGTGGCTTCTCTCAAGAGCATAAGTATTCTATGGTGGGCGACCAAATTACTGTTGAGCAATTGATAGAATTGAGCATAGTTATGAGTATATCTAGGCAATGATCATGTATATAGGCATCACGTCCAAAACAAGTAGATCGAAACGATTCTGCATCTACTACTACTACTCCATGCATCGACCGCTATCCAGCATGCATCTAGAGTATTAAGTTAAAAACAGAGTAATGCCTTAAGCAAGATGACATGATGTAGAGGGATAAATTCATGCAATATGATAAAAACCCCATCTTGTTATCCTCGATGGCAACAATACAATACGTGCCTTGCAACTCTTTCTGTCACTGAGTAAGGACACCGCAAGATTGAACCCAAAGCTAAGCACTTCTCCCATTGCAAGAACTACCAATCTAGTTGGCCAAACCAAAAAGGATAATTCGAAGAGACTTGCAAAGATAACTCAATCATACATAAAAGAATTCAGAGAAGAATCAAATATTTTCCATAGATAATACTGGATCATAAACCCACAATTCATCGATCTCAACAAACACACGGCAAAAAGAAGATTACATCGAATAGATCTCCATGAGAGAGGGGGAGAACATTGTATTGAGATCCAAAAAGAGAGAAGAAGCCATCTAGATACTAGCTATGGACCCGAAGGTCTGAAGTAAACTACTCACACTTCATCGGAGGGGCTATGGTGATGATGTAGAAGCTCTCCGTGGTGGATGCCCCCTCCGACGGAGCTCCGGAACAGGCCCCAAGATGGGATCTCGTGGATATAGAAGGTTGCGGCGGTGGAATTAGGTTTTTGGCTCCTGTTCTGATCATTCGGGGATACGTAGGTATATATAGGAGGAAGGAGTATGTCGGTGGAGCGTCAGGGGGCCCACGAGTTAGGGTGGCGCGCCTAGGGGGGCATGCCCTCCACCCTCGTGACCGCCTCTGGCACTGCTTGGAGTAGGGTCCAAGTCTCCTGGATCATGTTTGGTTGGAAAATCACGACGCCGAAGGTTTCATTCCGTTTGGACTCCCTTTGATATTCCGTTTCTTCGAAACACCGGAATAGGCAAAAAACAGCAATTCTGGGCTGGGCCTCCGGTTAATAGGTTAGTCCCAAAAGTAATATAAAAGTGGAAAATAAAGCCCAATATAGTCCAAAACAGTAGATAAAGTAGCATGGAGCAATCAAAAATTATAGATACGTTGGAGGCGTATCAGTCTAATGAGGATGTGAATGAATTTGAGTCATTTATGAGTAAGCTCAAGGGCAAATCCAAGAAGCATTTTGTTGCTCTCTTGGAACTACTTGGTGAAGCCAATGACATGATTGAGGCTCACGAAGAAACCATCTCTAAGATGGAAGGTCATAGTCGTGACTATGCCGATGAGATATCGGATCTCTCTAATGCTCTTGAGGAAGAGCATGGGCATCGTTTGGCTCTTGAGGAGTCACACAACGATGACCATGCTAAGTTAAAGAAAGATCTTGATCATGCTCTTGTTGTGTCTCATGTGCTAACTTCCGAGAAGGCTAAACTTGGGGTTGATCATGCTAGACTCAAGGAGGAGTGTGATGTACTTGACAAGGCCCACAAGGTCTTGAAGGGTGCTCATGCTAACCTCAAGGAGTCTCATGCTCAACTCCAAGTTAAGCTAACCAAGGAAAAGGCCACCTTTCCTCATATGGTATTAATTGATAATGCATATGCCACTAACCCGTGTTGTGAGCATGTGCATCTTGTGGAGGAGAATGCCAAGTTGAAGGATCAACTTGAGAAAGGCCTTGTGACATGCATTCAAGGTGAGAAGAACCTGAACAACCTTTTGAGCAATCAAAAGGAAGTTGTGGCCAAGGAGGGAATTGGGTTCGCACCCAAGTCCAAGAACAAGAAGAAGAACGACAAGACCAAACGACCTCCTCCTCTCAAGCAAACTTTCGTGAAAGAGAGAGAGGGTGCTACTAAGGAGAAGAAGAAAAATCTGAAGGATGTTTATGTCAAAAAGGGCAAAACAACCTCCTCCAACAAAGCCTGCGACTTTAACCCTTCTTATGTGTTGTGCCGTGCTAGTGATGGGCATGTTTTTGCTAAATTTTCTGGTTCTCCTTATGAGTACATTGAATGGTCTATTTGGGTTCCTAAGACCCTTGTTACTAACATCAAAGGACCCATTACAAAATGGGTACCTAAAACCAAGCATTGATATCATGTAGGTGTTTGCTTCCGGTGGGGGATCATGGTTGCTCAATAGTGGAGCAATGAATCATATGACCGGAAGCAAGGACTTGGTGGTGGACGTGCACAAGATTCCTTCTATGCCCACCAATGTCGAGTGGGGTGATGCATCGTCTTCTAAGGTATTGGGTCTTGGCAAGGTTGTCATTTCTCATGATCTTATGATCGAGAAAGTCATGCTAGTTGAGTCCCTTGCATTCAATCTTCTTTCCATTCGTCAACTTGCACTCATGGGCCGAAGCCATCAACATAGCATGTCATGCATCCAATCGGCTCTATCTCCGCAAAGGCTTGAACAAGACTCCTTATGAAACATTTACCGGTAACAAGCCCAACCTCAAGTACTTCCGGGTGTCCGGGTGTAAGTGTTTCATTCTCAAGTAAGGTGTTCATTTGTCTAAATTTGAGGCTAGAGCTTATGAGGGTATATTTGCTGGTTATGCTACAAACTCTCATGCTTACTGTGTCCTCAACAAGTCCACCGGACTCATTGAGGAGACGTGTAACGTGGAGTTTGACGAAAATAACGGCTCCCAAGTGGATCAAAGTGGTACTTGTGATGTAGGTGATGAAATTCCTCCCCAAGCCATAAGAAGAATGGGTGTGGGTCATATCCTACCCATTGAGGAACCCCTTGTGGCCGAAGGAGAAGGACAATGCTCCACTCAAGCGGAGCCATCACCAACCCAAGACTCACACGCTTCCGAAGAACAAAGTGAAGGCCCTCAACCTCGTGAACAAGACCAAGGGCAAGATCAACCTCAAGATGGTGGTGAACCACCAAATGATGCCCAAGGTCAAGTTCTCCCCCTCGAGCAAGTTCAAGATCAAGAGCAAGCTCAAGATCTAGAACAAGCTCAAGACGGCGCTCAAGATAATCACGTTAACCCTCCTCCTTCCACATCCAAGGAGGAATTAGAGCATCGTGCCGCGAAGATTGCTTCCAAACTCACCACCAAAGGTCATCTCATGGAGAATGTGGTGGGAAGCCTAAGAAAGGGGGTAAGCACTGGTAGACAATTAGCAAACTATTGTGAACATCACGCGTTTGTCTCTTGTGTTGAAACCCAAAAGGTCTATGAGGCGCTCGAAGATCCGGATTGGCTCAATGCCATGCATGAAGAACTCAACAACTTCGAGTACAACGAGGTGTGGAGATTGGTGCCTAGGCCGTCGGGGAACCACAACGTCATTGGAACCAAGTGGATATTCAAGAACAAGCAAGATGCTCATGGGAACATCATTCACAACAAGGCAAGATTGGTAGCACAAGGCTATTCCCAAGTCGAGGGTATCGACTACTGTGAAACCTTTGCTCCCGTTGCTCGCCTTGAATCCATTCGTTTGTTGATTGCTTATGCTTCCCATCACAACTTTAAGTTACAACAAATGGATGTGAAGAGTGCTTTTCTTAATGGTCCTATTAATGAGTTGGTTTATGTCAAGCAACCCCCCGGGTTCGAGGATCCCTACTTCTCGGATCATGTGTATCAACTCGATAAGGCTCTCTATGGCCTTAAGCAAGCCCCACGTGCGTGGTATGACCACCTTACCGAGTTGTTACAAGATCGTGGATTTGAAGTTGGGCAAATCGATCCCACTCTTTTTACTAAGGTCAAAGGGGAGTTGTTTGTATGCCAACTATATGTTGATGATATTATCTTTGGTTCCCCTAACAAAGTTTTCAATGAGGAATTTGCCGCTCTCATGACCTCTAAGTTCAAGATGTCTTTGATGGGAGAGTTGAAGTTCTTCCTTGGTTTCGATATCAAGAAAAGAAGAGAAGGTACCTTCATCAACCAAGCCAAATACACTCAAGACATGCTCAAAAGATTCAAACTAAGTGATGTCAAGCCGGCTTCTACTCCAATGCCTACCAAGTGCCAACTTGACATTGATCCCAATGGTAAAGCGGTGGATCAAAAGGTATATTGCTCCATGATTGGCTCCTTGCTTTACCTTTGTGCATCTAGACTGGATATCATGTTGAGTGTGGGAATATGTGCACGGTTTCAAGCCGCACCGAAAGAAAGTCACTATGTGGCGGTCAAGCGCATCTTTCGATATTTGGCTCATACCCCAAACTTTGGCTTATGGTACCCAAGAGGTGCAAACTTCAAGCTTGAAGGTTTTTCGGATTCTGATTGGGCGGGAGACAAAGTGGATAGGAAGTCCACTTTCGGAGGGTGCCAGTTTCTGGGTTGCTCTTTGGTAAGTTGGTCTTCCAAGAAGCAAAGTTGTGTGTCTCTCTCATCCACCTAAGCGGAATATGTGGTGGCCGGTAGTTGTTGTGCACAACTCCTATGGATGAGGCAAACTTTAAAGGATTACGGTGTCATTTGTGACAAAGTGCCTCTTTGGTGTGACAATGAAAGTGCCATCAAGATTTCTCTCAACCCGGTGCAACACTTCAAGACGAAGCATATTGAGATTCGGTATCACTTCATCCGGGATCATATTAGGCGAGGGGAGATCGAGCTCAAGTATGTCAACACTCATGATAACCTTGCAGATATTTTCACGAAGCCCTTGGATGAAGCAAGATTTCGTGAGTTAAGGCATGAGCTAAATATCATTGATTCGAGCAATGTGACTTGAACCCTTGCCCATCCCACCACACTCAACTTGTTGCCTAGTTTAGGTGTAGGCATGGACATAGGGGGAGTGTTGTTCTCTCAATGAACTCTTCCTCCCCCCATTATGCATAAATTGATCAACTCTTTCACATTAGCCATTTTTTATGGTACATGTGCTTCAAAGACGAGTTTTGGTCATGGGCCCAAGGATAATTTTTCACGGTGCCATACCAATCAACTCAAACATAGGTGGCTCCATCCACCGCCCCCTCCCTGGAAAGGTTGTGTCTCGTTTTGGTCTTTGTTGCCTCTTGTTTGGTCGCGGTGTTTCGCTTGTTAGCTCGTTGGTGTGTGTGTTCTCTTGAAGGTTCCGTGGAAAGTCATTTTTCTCCTGTGCTTGAAACTGCATTTTCTTGGGTTCATGGTACTACCGTGGTCCGCCACGGTACTACCGCAACCAGCACAACAGTAATTTTTTACTGCCGCTGGTGGAGCAGTACTACCGCCCACGGCGCGGTACTTCCGCCCGGGCGGTACTACCACAATGAGTCGCGGTACTACCGTGACGTAGCGAGCGCGTGGGTGGTATGAGCGGGCATGGGGAGTTCCAACTCCCCCATACCCATTCACTCCTTCTCCCCATGCTGCCTCTCTCTCTCCTGCCCACGAACAGCGCCGGAGACCCTCGCCGGATCTCCCTCTCTGGCTGCTCTCCTCGGATTCTGACCGGTGGGATCGTTCCCCACCACTTCCTCTTGCCATGGACCAAGGTCTTTCCCCAAATCCCTCTCTTTTTGGTTTGTTCTTTTGCTTCTAGGTTTTTGGGGAGATGCTAGTTGTTCTTGAGATTTTAGGCTAAATCTTTGCAAGAGTAGGATGGAGGAGAGTAGTAATGCATAGAGTTTATACATAATATGTTGCCCCGTGGTAGATTTGATCGGACGTAGTACCGCTTTGTCATCACGGTAGTTCTCAGATTCATTTGTTGTTTCAGATCTAAAAACGCGCGGTACTACCGCACCTCCGGCATGGTACTACCGCTCTCGCGGTACTACCGTACCTCCAGCGCGGTACTACCGCGCGCGCGGTACTACCGTGATTTGGCGCGGCACTAATTTTTTAGTTCCGCGCAACCAAGCAGTGCTACTGTTGCTGTCAAATCTATCGTGTGGCAATTATTATGTGTGAATTCTACTTGTTTCACTGTTTGCTGCGTTCTTTGCACTGATCCTTCTCGCGTTTCTTGCGTGTTTGTTTTGTGGTGTGTGGCCCAAGTGCTCATGCTCGCCGTTCCAATCCAAGCCATGACACGGGCTCCAAGCACCTACGCAATCAAGATGAAGCTCCTGAGGGCTCCAGTGCCCCCCAACGCAGGACCAAGACCACCGCCACCAAAGGCAAGAAACCCGCCATGAGTATGGATGAGATGTTGCTTGCTGAGTTTGTCTCTCGTAAGAAGATCAATCCCTACGTGAATCCTCGTGCCAACCTTCGAGGAAATGAGTTGTTCTGGATTAAGCAGCAGAACCTCATTTATTTGGATGTGATCAAGGCCAAGAGGAATATCTATGTGGATGTGCAATCGGTCGACATGCATCATATGAGGGAAGAGAAGCACAGGGCATACTTTGGTGAGGCTCTGGATCTAGTGGAGCAGTTTGGCATTGAGCATATCATCTCCTTTCACAAAGACTATGATCCAGAGATTGTGGCTCAGTTCTTTGCCTCGGTGTACTTTCATCCTAATGAGGACAGGACGATGACTTGGATGACCAATGGTCGGCGGCTGACGGCTACCTGGAAGTAGTTCATGACTTTGCTTGGTGTTTCGAATGAGGGGCTCGCCACACCCCAAGGTGTTCGTCCTCATGCCAATACCGAGTCTGCCAACAAGAACAAGCTTCAGCCCTTCCTCGTTGAGAAGAAGCTCTCTAGTGGCAAGTCTTCGTGGGTACTCAACTCTTTCCTTGACATTATGTACCGGATCTTCCGCAACTCTCTCTTCCCACGCATTGGGGATAAGGACAAGGTACACGCTTATCTTGTGGACATGTTGCTCCTATGTGAAGAAGCACGCAACTCTCAGACGTTACCACTTGATGTCTCACACATCATGTGGTGTGAGCTTCGGTTTGCCGTCTTCAACCGCAAGGTCCCCATCTATCGACAGTATCTGTTTCAGTTGACCTCTGCAACTTGGGAGAAGCTCTACCCTCAAGATGACTTTGAGGCCCCTGATTGGATTCGACATGAGTCCACCCGGCTCCGTGTCAAGCCTCAGTGGGCTAACACCACTTCTCATGCTGAGGCTGCAACTGCCATGGATGTGGATGCAGATGAGAGTGAGGAGGAGCCAGCAGATGAGGTCAGCTCTGAGGGGTACACCCCTCCCTCCTCTGAGCCATCTTGGGCTAAGAGGCTGAAGAACAAGATGAAGACCTTGTTCTGCATGCAAGCCAAGGGTCAGTACAGGTCTCATGTTGCCTCCAAGGAGAGTCGCTGCCGAGACAAGAAGATCATGAGGCTGTATGGAGAGGACATTTCTGGCGGTTCTAAGGATCGCATCACTCCAGAGGCTGAGTGGATGGTGAAACAAGGCTTCAAGTGGACCGATTCTAAGGAGGGCGTCGAGGAGACCATTCCTGCTGCCGAGTCTGACGAGGACCGTGCGTCCGACTACTCCGCTTGAGCCACCACTTGTGTGTAGGTGTCCTCTCTGCCTTTTTGGCATCTCGATGCCAAAGGGGGAGAGAGTGCAGGGATTTCCGACAGTCTTGTGTTTGCTTTGTTCGTGTTTGTTCCGTTGAACCTTGCTTTGCTTTGGTTTAGTTTGCTCGTGAGACTTGGTCTATCATATGGTGTAAGACATATGCACTCTATCATACCTTATTACCTTATCGAGCCTATGCTATTTTGTGCTACTTATGTTTTGCTCATATTACTATCTTGTTTAGTGTTAGCCTTATTATTGCAAGATATGCTTTGTCTCTAAAATATAGGGGGAGTGGTGATCCTAGTATTCGTGCCGTGCAGTCCAAAGCACTTTACTCTCTAGCACGAATCTAGGGGAAGCTCGTCTATATTCTAGACATGTGGGGTTTGCTTGTGCTACATTCTTTCCCTTCGTGCAAATCCCGTATTGTCATCAATCCACCAAAAAGGGGGAGATTGTAAGGGCATGTTTATCCCTAAGGTGTTTTGGTGATTGATGACAATGCGTTGCGGACTAATCGTGTGCCTTGAGTATTTTAGTTGCTTCGTCGTTAGGCATAAGACGGTTTGGTACCCCTCAAAGACTATTTAAGACGGTGGTGTTCTACGTCTCTTTTGGTGGATTTGAGTTATAGGATAGCCGTTCTATTAAGAGGGGGTCCGCGGTGGAAAGGTTTGGGTGGAATCATCACGTACACGTTTTCTTCTTTTACCCCGCCTTTCCCTTTGCGCTTTGGAGCATCCTCCGTTATCTCCTTTACTGTGCAAAAAGAAGGATTCCTAAGTGCTGCTATTTGTGGCATGCGGTAGTACTGCTCCTAGGAGTGGTAGTACCACAGGCCCCTGCGGTAGTACCGCATGCCCTCGCGGTAGTACCGTAGGCGCCCACGGTAGTATCGCTCCTATGGAGTTGTAGTACCGTGGCCTCAGGCCAGGCTTAGCCTATCTTGCGGCTGTAGGGTGACACGTCTCCAACATATCTATAATTTATGAAGCATTCATGCTATTTTAATATCTGTTTTGAATGATTATGGGCTTTATTATGCACTTTTATATTACTTTTGGGACTAACCTATTAACCGGAGGCCCAGCCCATATTGCTGTTTTATTTCCTGTTTCAGTATTTTGAGGAAAAGGAATATCAAACGGAGTCCAAATGGAATGAAACCTTCGGCAGCGTGATTTTTTGGAAGAATGTGATCCTGGAGACTTGGAGTCCACGTCAGAAGATCCTCGAGGAGACCAGGAGATAGGAGGGCGCCCCTGTTGGGGAACGTAGTAATTTCAAAAAAATTCCTACACACACGCAAGATCATGGTGATGCATAGCAACGAGAGGGGAGAGTATTGTCCACGTACCCTCGTAGACCGTAAGCGGAAGCATTATGACAACGCGGTTGATGTAGTCGTACGTATTCACGATCCGACCGATCCAAGCACCGAACGTACGGCACCTCCGAGTTCAGCTCGATGATGATCCCCGGACTCCGATCCAGCAAAGTGTCGGGGATGAGTTCCATCAGCACGACGGCTTGGTGACGATGATGATGTTCTACCGATGCAGGGCTTCGCCTAAGCACCGCAACGATATAACCGAGGTGGAATATGGTGGAGGGGGGCACCGCACACGGCTAAGGAACGATCACGAAGATCAACTTGTGTGTCCTAGGGTGCCCCCCTGCCCCCGTATATAAAGGAGCAAGGGGGGAGGCCGGCCGGCCCTAGGGGGCGCGCCAAGGAGGGGGAGTCCTCCTCCTAGTGGGAGTAGGACTCCCCTTTCCTAGTCCAACTAGGAAGGAGGAATGGGGGAGGAAAGAGAGGGAGAGGGAAAGAGGGGCCGCGCCCCCCTCCCCTAGTACAATTCGGACTCCCCATGGGAGGGGGCGCGCCACATCCTGGGCTGCTGCCCTCTCTCTCCCCTCAAGCCCACTAAGGCCCAATACTTCCCCGGGGGGTTCCGGTAACCCCTCCGGCACTCTGGTTTTCTCCAAAATCACTCGGAACACTTCCGATGTCCGAATATAGCCGTCCAATATATCAATCTTTATGTCTCGACCATTTCGAGACTCCTCGTCATGTCCGTGATCACATCCGGGACTCCGAACAATCTTCGGTACATCAAAACTTATAAACTCATAATAAAACTGTCATCGTAACGTTAAGTGTGCGGACCCTACGGGTTCGAGAACTATGTAGACATGACCTAGAACTATTCTCGGTCAATAACCAATAGCGGAACCTGGATGCTCATATTGGCTCCTACATATTCTATGAAGATCTTTATCGGTCAAACCGCATAACAACATACGTTGTTCCCTTTGTCATCTGTATGTTACTTGCCCGAGATTCGATCGTCGGTATCCAATACCTAGTTCAATCTCGTTACTAGCAAGTCTCTTTACTCGTTACGTAATGCATCATTCCATAACTAACTCATTAGCTACATTGCTTGCAAGGCTTATAGTGATGTGCATTACCGAGAGGGGCCAGAGATACCTCTCCGACAATCGGAGTGACAAAACCTAATCTCGAAATACGCCAACCCAACATGTACCTTTGGAGACACCTGTAGAGCTCCTTTATAATCACCCATTTATGTTGTGACGTTTGGTAGCACACAAAGTGTTCTTACGGTAAACGGGAGTTGCATAATCTCATAGTTACAGGAATATGTATAAGTCATGAAAAAAGCAATAGCAATATACTAAACGATCAAGTGCTAGGGTAACAGAATGGGTCAAGTCAATCACATCATTCTCTTCATGATGTGATCTCGTTAATCAAATGACAACTCTTTGTCCATGGCTAGGAAACTTAACCATCTTTGATTCACGAGCTAGTCAAGTGGAGGCATACTAGTGACACTATGTTTGTCTATGTATTCACACATGTATTATGTTTCCGGTTAATACAATTCTAGCATGAATAATAAACATTTATCATGATATAAGGAAATAAATAATAACTTTATTATTGCCTCTAGGGCATATTTCCTTCAGTCTCCCACTTGCACTAGAGTCAACAATCTAGTTCACATCGCCATGTGATTTAACACCAATATTCACATATGTATGTGATTAATACCCATAGTTCACATCGTCATGTGATCAACACTCGAAGGGTTTACTAGAGTCAATAATCTAGCTCACATCGCTATGTGATTAACACCCAAAGAGTACAAAGGTATGATCATGTTTTGTTTGTGAGAGAAAATTAGTCAACGGGTCTGTCACATTCAGAGCCGTATGTATTTTGCAAATATTCTATGTCTACAATGCTCTGCTCGGAGCTACTCTAGCTAATTTCTCCCACTTTCAATATGTATCCAGATTGAGACTTAGAGTCATCTAGATCGGTGTAAAAGCTTGCATCGATGTAACTCTTTACGACGAACTCTTTTATCACCTCCATAATCGAGAAACATCTCCTTAGTCCTCACTAAGGATATTCTTGACCGCTGTCCAGTGATCTACTCTTAGATCAAAATTGTATTCCTTTGCAAAACTCAGAGCAAGGTATACAATAGGTCTGGTACACAACATAGCATACTTTATAGAACCTATGACTAAGGCATAGGGAATGACTTCTCATTCTCTTTCTATTTTCTGCGATAGTCGGGTTTTGAGTTTTACTCAACTTCATACCTTTGCAACACAGGCAAGAACTTCTTTCTTTGACTGTTCCATTTTGAACTACTTCAAAATCTTGACAAGGTATGTACTTATTGAAAAACTTATCAAGTGTCTTGATCTATCTCTATAGATCTTGATCCTCAATATGTAAGTAGCTTTACTGAGGTCTTTATTTTTAAAAACTCCTTTCAAATACTCCTTTATGCTTTTCCAGAAAAAATCTACATCATTTCTGATCAACAATATGTTACTCACATATATTTATCAGAAAGCTGGTAGTGCTCCCACTCACTTTATTGTAAATATAGGCTTCATCACAAGTCTGTATAAAACTATATGCTTTGATCAACTTATCAAAGCGTATATTCCAACTCTGAGATGCTTGCACCAGTCCATAGATGGATTGCTGGAGCTTGCACATTTTGTTAGCATCTTTAGGATTGACAAAACCTTCTGGTTGCATCATATGCAACTCTTCTTTAATAAATCCATTAAGGAATGCAGTTTTGACATCCATTTGCCTGATTTCATAAAATGTGGCAATTGCTAACATGATTCGGACAGACTTAAGCATCGATACGAGTGAGAAAATCTCATCGTATTCAACACCTTGAACTTATCGAAAACCTTTCGCAACAAGTCGAGCTTAGTAGATAGTAACACTACTATCAGTGTCTGTCTTCCTCTTGAAGATCCATTTATATAATATGGCTTGCCGATCATCGGGAAACTCCACCAAAGTCCACACTTTGTTCTCATATATGGATCCCATCTCAGATTTCATGGCCTCAAGCCATTTTGCGGAATCTGGGCTCATCATCGCTTCCTCATAGTTTATAGGTTCATCATGGTCTAGTAACATGACTTCCAGAATAGGATTACCGTACCACTCTGGTGCGGACCGTACTCTGGAATACCTATGAGGTTCTGTAGTAACTTGATTTGAAGTTTCATGATCATCATCATTAGCTTCCTTGCTAATCGGTGTAGCAATCACTGGAACTGATTTCTGTGATGAACAACTTTCCAATTTGGGAGAAGGTACAATTACCTCATCAAGTTCTACTTTCCTCCCACTCACTTCTTTCGAGAGAAACTCCTTCTCTAGAAAGGATCCATTCTTAGCAACGAATGTTTTGCCTTCGGATCTGTGATAGAAGGAGTACCCAACAGTTTCCTTTGGGTATTCTATGAAGATGCACTTCTCCGATTTGGGTTCGAGCTTATCAGGTTGAAAACCTTTTTCATATAAGCATCACAACTCCAAACTTTAAGAAACGACAGCTTAGGTTTACTGCTAAACCATAGTTCATACGGTGTCGTCTCAACGGATTTAGAAGGTGCCCTATTAAACGTGAATGCAGCTGTCTCTAATGCATAACCCCAAAATGATAGTGGTAAACTGATAAGAGACATCATAGATCGCACCATACCTCGTAAAGTACGATTACGACGTTCGAACACACCATTACATTGTGGTGTTCCAGGTGGCGTGAGTTTGTGAAACTATTCCACATTGTTTTAATTGAAGACCAAACTCATAACTCAAATATTTGTCTCCGCGATCAAATCACAGAAACTTTATTTTCTTGTTACGATGATTCTCCACTTCACTCTGAAATTCTTTGAACTTTTCAAATGTTTCAGACTTGTGCTTCATTAAGTAGATATACTCATATCTGCTCAAATCATCTTTGTGAAGGTCAGAAAATAACGATACCTGCCACGAGCATCAATATTATGAATATGTGTATCACTACGATCGAGATCCAATAAACTATTTTCATTGGGTGTATGACCATTGAAGGTTTTATTCATGTAAACAGAACAACAATTATTCTCCGACTTTAAATGAATAACCGTATTGCAATAAACATGATCAAATCATATTCATGCTCAACGCAGACGCCAAATAACATTTATTTAGGTTCAACACTAATCTTGAAAGTGTAGGGAGAGTGTGATGATGATCATATCAATCTTGGAACTACTTCCAACACACATCGTCACTTCACCCTCAACTAGTCTCTGTTTATTCTGTAACTCCTGTTTCGAGTTACTAATTTTTAGCAACCGAACAAGTATCAAATACCCAGGGGCTACTATAAACACTAGTAAGGCACACATCAATAACCTGTATATCAGATATACCCTTGTTCACTTTTCCATCCTTCTTATCCACCAAATATTCAGGGCATTTCCGCTTCCAGTGACCATTTTCTTTGCAGTGTAAGCACTCAGTTTCAGGCTTTGGTCTAGCTTTGGGCTTCTTCGCGGGAGTGACAACTTGCTTGCCATTCTACTTGAAGTTCCCTTTCTTTCCCTTTGCCCTTTTCTTGAAACTAGTGGTCTTGTCAATCATCAACACTTGATGCTCTTTCTTGATTTCTACCTTCATCGATTTCAACATCACAAAGAGCTCAGGAATCGTTTTCGTCATCCCTTGCATACTATAGTTCATCACGAAGTTCTAGTAACTTAGTGATGGTGACTAGAGAATTCTGTCAATCACTATCTTATCTGGAAGATTAACTCCCACTCGATTCAAGCGATTGAAGTACCCAGACAATATGAGCACATGCTCACTAGTTGAGCGATTCTCCTCCATCTTTTAGCTATAGAACTTGTTGGAGACTTCATATCTCTCAACTCGGGTATTTGCTTGAAATATTAACTTCAACTCCTGGAACATCTCATATGGTCCATGACGTTCAAAACGTCTTTGAAGTCCCAATTCTAAGCCGTTAAGCATGGTGCACTAAACTATCAAGTAGTCATCATATTGAGCTAGCCAAACGTTCATAACGTCTGCATCTGCTCCTGCAATAGGTCTGCCACTTAGCGGTGCATTAAGGACATAATTCATCTGTGCAGCAATGAGGATAAACCTCAGATCACGGATCCAATCCGCATCATTGCTACTAACATTTTTCAACACAATTTTCTCTAGGAACATATCAAAATAAACATATGAAAGCAACAACGTAAGCTATTGATCTACAACATAATTTGCAAAATACTACCAGGACTAAGTTCATGATAAGTTTAAGTTCAATTAATCATATTACTTAAGAACTCCCACTTAGATAGACATCCCTCTAATCCTCTAAGTGATTACGTGATCCATATCAACTACACCATGTCCGATCATCACGTGAGATGGAGTAGTTTCAACGGTGAACATCAATATGTTGATCATATCTACTATATGATTCACGCTCGACCTTTCGGTCTCTGTGTTCCAGGCCATATCTGTTATATGCTAGGCTCGTCAAGTTTAACCTGAGTATTCCGCGTGCGCAACTGTTTTGCACCCATTGTATTTGAACGTAGAGCCTATCACACCTGATCATCACGTGGTGTCTCAGCACGAAGAACTTTCACAACGGTGCATACTCAGGGAGAACACTTCTTGATAATTTTAGTGAGAGATCATCTTAAAATGCTACCGCCAATCAAAGCAAGATAAGATGCATAAAGGATAAACATCACATGCAATCAATATAAGTGATATGATATGGCCATCATCATCTTGTGCTTGTGATCTCCATCTCCGAAGCACCGTCGTGATCACCATCGTCACCGGCGCGACACCTTGATCTCCATCGTAGCATCGTTGACGTTTACGCCATCTATTGCTTCTACGACTATCGCTACCGCTTAGTGATAAAGTAAAGCAATTACAGGGCGTTTGCATTTCATACAATAAAGCGACAACCATATGGCTCCTGCCAGTTGCCGATAACTTCGGTTACAAAACATGATCATCTCATATAATAAAATATAGCATCACGTCTTGACCATATCACATCACAACATGCCCTGCAAAAACAAGTTAGACGTCCTCTACTTTGTTGTTGCAAATTTTACGTGGCTGCTACGGGCTGAGCAAGAACCGTTCTTACCTACGCATCAAAACCACAACGATAGTTCGTCAAGTTAGTGTTGTTTTAACCTTCACAAGGACCGGGCATAGCCACACTCGGTTCAACTAAAGTTGGAGAAACAGACACCCACCAGCCACCTATGTGCAAAGCACGTCGGTAGAACCAGTCTCGCGTAAGCGTACGCGTAATGTTGGTCCGGGCCGCTTCATCCAACAATACCGCCGAACCAAAGTATGACATGTTGGTAAGCATTATGACTTGTATCGCCCACAACTCACTTGTGTTCTACTCATGCATATAACATCTACGCATAAAACCTAGCCTCGGATGCCACTGTTGGGGAACGTAGTAATTTCAAAAAAAATCCTACGCACACGCAAGATCATGGTGATGCATAGCAACGAGAGGGGACAGTATTGTCCACGTACCCTCGTAGACCGTAAGCGGAAGTGTTATGACAACGCGGTTGATGTAGTCGTACGTCTTCATGATTCGACCGATCCAAGCACCGAATGTACGGCACCTCCGAGTTCAGCACACGTTCAACTCGATGACGATCCCCGAACTCCGATCCAGCAAAGTGTCGGGGATGAGTTCTGTCAGCACGACGTCTTGGTGATGATGATGATGTTCTACCGATGCAGGGCTTCGCCTAAGCACCGCAACGATATGACCGAGGTGGAATATGGTGGAGGGGGGCACCGCACACGGCTAAGGAACGATCACGAAGATCAACTTGTGTGTCCTAGGGTGCCCCCCTGCCCCCGTATATAAAGGAGCAAGGGAGGAGGCTGGCCGGCCCTAGGGGCGCGCCAAGGAGGGGGGAGTCTTCCTCCTAGTGGGAGTAGGACTCCCCTTTCCTAGTCCAACTAGGAAGGAGGAAGGGGGAAGGAAAGAGAGGGAGAGGGAGAGGGAAAGAGGGGCCGCGCCCCCCTCCCCTAGTCCAATTCAGACTCCCCATGGGAGGGGGCGCGCCACCTCCTGGGCTGCTGCCCTCTCTCTCCCCTCAGGCCCACTAAGGCCCAATACTTCCCCAGGGGGTTCCGGTAACCCCTCTGGCACTCCGGTTTTCTCCGAAATCACGCGGAACACTTCCGGTGTCCGAATATAGCTGTCCAATATATCAATCTTTATGTCTCGACCATTTCGAGACTCCTCGTCATGTTCGTGATCACATCCGGGACTCCGAACAATCTTCGGTACATCAAAACTTATAAACTCATAATAAAATTGTCATCGTAACGTTGAGCGTGCGGACCCTATGGGTTCGAGAACTATGTAGACATGACCTAGAACTATTCTCGGTCAATAACCAATAGCGGAACCTGGATGCTCATATTGGCTCCTACATATTCTACGAAGATCTTTATCGGTCAAACCGCATAACAACATACGTTGTTCCCTTTGTCATTGGTATGTTACTTGCCCGAGATTCGATCGTCGTTATCCAATACCTAGTTCAATCTCGTTACCGGCAAGTCTCTTTACTCATTACGTAATGCATCATTCCATAACTAACTCATTAGCTACATTGCTTGCAAGGCTTATAGTGATGTGCATTACCGAGAGGGCCCAGAGATACCTCTCCGACAATCGGAGTGACAAAACCTAATCTCGAAATACGCCAACCCAACATGTACCTTCGGAGACACCTGTAGAGCTCCTTTATAATCACCCATTTATGTTGTGACGTTTGGTAGCACACAAAGTGTTCTTCCGGTAAACGGGAGTTGCATAATCTCATAGTTACAGGAACATGTATAAGTCATGAAGAAAGCAATAGCAATATACTAAACGATCAAGTGCTAGGCTAACAGAATGGGTCAAGTCAATCACATCATTCTCCTCATGATGTGATCACGTTAATCAAATGATAACTCTTTGTCCATGGCTAGGAAACTTAACCATCTTTGATTCACGAGCTAGTCAAGTAGAGGCATACTAGTGACACTATGTTTGTCTATGTATTCACACATGTATTATGTTTCTGGTTAATACAATTCTAGCATGAATAATAAACATTTATCATGATATAAGGAAATAAATAATAACTTTATTATTGCCTCTATGGCATATTTCCTTCAGCACCCCCCCTACTGGGCGCGCCCCCTGTCTTGTGGGCCCCTCGAGCACCCCCCGGCCGACTTCTTTCGCCTATATAAGCCTACGTACCCTACCATTATCTCTACGTTTGTTTTCCGCTATTAGTGGCTTTGGAGTGACTCTTTGTTGCATGTTGAGGGATTGTTATATGATCTATCTATGTTATTATTGTTGAGAGAACTTGCACTAGTGAAAGTATGAACCCTATGCCTTGTTTCCTATCATTGCAATACCGTTTACGCTCACTTTTATCATTAGTTACCTTGCTGTTTTTATAATTTCAGATTACAAATACCTATTTTTACCATCCATATTGCACTTGTATCATCATCTCTTCGCCGAACTAGTGCACCTATACAATTTACCATTGTATTGGGTGTGTTGGGAACACAAGAGACTCTTTGTTATTTGGTTGCAGGGTTGTTTGAGAGAGACCATCTTCATCCTACGCCTCCCACGGATTGATAAACCTTAGGTCATCCACTTGAGGGAAATTTGCTACTGTCCTACAAACCTGTGCACTTGCAGACCCAACAACATCTACAAGAAGAAGGTTGTGTAGTAGACATCAAGCTCTTTTCTGGTGCCGTTGCCGGGGAGGTGAGTGCTTGAAGGTATATCTTTAGATCTTGCTATCGAATTTGTTTGTTTCTTGTTTTTATCACTAGTTTAGTTTGTAAAAGAAAACTACAAAAAAATGGATTTGAGTTTGTCTCATACGCTTCATCTTTTTAATATCTTTCGTGAGTTTGATGGAAAGGAAAATTGTGCTCAAGTGCTAGAAGAAGAGTGCATTAAAATGCTTGGTGCTAAATCTTTGAATGATGAGCATGATTGCAATGTTGTTAGTATAAACTCCTTGAATATCCATAGTACTAATGATGATTGCTCTAGTCATGATGAAAATATCTCTTATAAGCATGTCAACTTTTGTGGAGTGCATGTTTGCATGAACACACCAAATAGATAAGATATATATTGCAAGAGGCATAAGCATTTAGAAACTAAATGGTTGCAAGAAAGGCTAGATGTGAGTGCTGAAAATTTAAGTTTCCTTTGCCGTACTTGTGAACTTTGCAATGAACGTGGTCATTTACATCTCCGATGCAAATTGTTTCATGATCAAATCGTGTCCAAAAATTGTGATGATTTGATCTCCCTTGCACATTATAATGAACTTAGTTTGCTTTTGGGTTATGAAGAGTTGAAACGTTTAACTAAGCCCATTCCAGAATTTAATCTTGAGCATTTCCTTGATATTGATCTAGAAAAGATTTATATGTTTTGTGCGGAGAATTGCATTGAAAATCCTTATATTACCAATTACCTAAAGAAAAGAAAGCAAATAGAAGATGATGAGAATACTAATGAAAGGGAAGAGACTTCCCAATATCTTCCTATTATTTCTTATGATGAATTAGGTAACGAGGAGGAGCTTTCTATTCAACCAATCTCGTCAATAAGGAGCTCAAAGAGGAAGGTTGAACCCACACATAATGTGAAAAAGAAAAGGAAAAGAAGGGGCAACAAAGGTAAAAAGTTATCCCTCCCAAATGATGTTGCTCCTACTACTCATTGTGATGATGATAATTGCTATACTATTGGTGCTATCCATACTATTAATGGTTAGAGTGATTATGCTTATGATATGAAAAGTCCCAAGCTTGGGGAAGCTATGTTTGATAAGGATGAAATATTTGAGAATATATTTGCTGAAATTAATGTTTGTCCCAAGCTTGGGGATGATACGTTTAATGAAGATGATATTTTTAGCATCCCAAGTTTTGATATGCAAAGTTGTTATGATGAAAGCATGCCTCCTATGTATGATGATTATATTGATGAAAGTGGGTTTGGAAGAGTGTCAACTTTAGGAAGTAGTGATCCCACTATTTTGGAGGATGTTGAATCTTATTGTGATGAACATGAAAGTGGATTTGGAAGAGTGTCAACTTTATTTAGTGATTCCACTATCTTGGGAGAGGTTTCAATCGATTATGATGAGAACGAAGTTGCTACTTATGATGATTATTGTGATGAAACTTATGCTATAACAATTAGTGATGATTGTATTTACAAATCTTGTCATGATTATGATTATCCTTTTTCTGAACATTACTCTTTTAATGTGGAAACAATTTTTAGTGTTCAAGTCTCTTGTGATACTCCCACTATTCTGAATGAGAAGAATTTTGCTTATGTGGAGAGTAGTAAATTTTCTATGCTTGTAGATCATGAAAGGATGCTTTAGGTGCTGGTTATATTGTTGACTTCATTCATGATGCTACTGAAAATTATTATGAGGGAGGAATATATGCTTGTAGGAATTGCAATAATACCAAGTTTCCTCTCTATGTGCTTAAAATCTTGAAGCTATGCAATAATATCAAGTTCCCATAAGTTGTTTGCTCACAAAATCCCTATGCATAGGAAGAGGGTTAGACTTAAATGTGCTAGTCATATGCTTCATGATGCTCCCGTTATGTTTTAATTCTTATCTTTTATGTGAGCATCATTGTCATCATCATGCCTAGCTAAAAAGGCATTAAAGAAAAGTGCTTGTTGGGAGACAACCCAATATCCTTACTGTTTTTGTGTGTCCACATGATTATGCTACTGTAGTAATCATGTTTTATAGCTTTTGTTTCAATAAAGTGCCAAGTAAGACCTTTAGGATAGCTTGCGGTGATAGGTGTGTTGATCCTGCTGAGAATCAGAAACTTTTGCACCCAGTAAATTAGTTTTGTTAATTTACAGAAACTTGCTCTTGATCTTATTCTTTTTTCTATGGATTTTTGCAATAATTTCTTAGGACTTCCTAATTTGATAGGATTTTTAGAGTTCCAGAAGTATATGTTTGATACAGATTACTACAGACTGTTCTGTTTTTGACAGATTCTGTTTTCTTTGTGCTGTTTGCTTATTAGAAACGTGATTTTGATCTGATTCTTTTTTATATCGATTGGTACACAAATTGATTAGTACTTCCTAATTTTGTAGGATTTTTGGAGTTCCAGAAGTATACGTTTGATACAGATTACTACAGATTGTTCTGTTTTTGACAGATTCTGTTTTCTATGTGTTGTTTGCTTATTTTGATGAATCTGTGAGTAGTATTGGAGGGTATGAACCATAGAGAAGTTGGAATACATTATATATCACGCCAATATGAATTTATAATGAGTTCATTACAGTACCTAAGTGGTGGTTTTATTTTCTTATACTAACGGAGCTTACAAGTTTTCTGTTGAGTTTTGTGTTGTGAAGTTTTCAAGTTTTGTGTAAAGATTCGATGGACTATGGAATAAGGAGTGGAAAGAGACTAATCTTGGGTATGCCCAAGGCACCCCAAGGTAATATTCAAGGACAACCAAGAGCCTAAGCTTGTGGATGCCCCGGATGGCATCCCCTCTTTCGTCTTCGTTTATCGGTAACTTTACTTGGAGCTATATTTTTATTCACCACATGATATGTGTTTTCCTTGGAGCATCATTTTATTTTGTTAGTATTTGCTTGCTGTTGTTTATAATAATGTTTTGCATCTTTAGTTTCAATAAAAATGTCAAGGATGGCCTTTACCATGCTTATTTTGCTAGTATACATGTTGCTGTTTGAAAACAGAAAGTTTACCGCTGTTGCAAAAATTCCCTAGAAAAGTCAGAGAATGATATAATGATGAAACCTTTTGCATAGTGAGCTCTGATAAATTTACTACAGTGGGAATTTTTCTCTCATAATTTTTGGAGTTAGGTAAGTATGATGAATTTTGCATTCTTTACAGACTGTACTGTTTTGGCAGATTGCTGTTATGTTTGCATTGTTTGCATATGTTTGCTTGTTTAATGATTCTATTTGAGGATAGGAGTATTAAATATGCAGAGGCGTTTAGTATGCAATGTTGAATAATAATTTTAGTGATTTGTTACAGTAGAAAATGATAAGGTTTTGCATTGGTTTATACTAACCTATCTCGCGAGTTCTTGTTGAGTTTGGTGTGGATGAAGCTTTTGATAAAAAGATAAACCATGTTATGAGAGGAATTAAGGAGACACAAAAGTTCAAGCTTGGGGATGCCCAAGGCACCCCAAGATAATATTCCAAGAAGTCTCAAGCATCTAAGCTTGGGGATGCCTCGGTAGGCATCCCACCTTTCTTCTTCAACCACTATCAGTTAGTATCGGTTGAGCCTAAGTTTTTTGCTTCTTCACATGAGTTGTGCTATCCTTGCAATGTCATTTTATTTTGTTTTGCTTGCTATTTGAGTAAAATACCAAGATCTGAAATTCTTTAATGAGAGAGAGTCTTCGCATAGTTACATAATTATTTAGCTACTCATTGATCTTCACTTATATCTTTTTGGAGTAGTTTGTCATTTACTCGTGTGATTCACTTATATCCTATGAGTAAATGGTTGAATGAGTTGAATGTCATAAATCTGAAATTATATATGTTTCATTTTCTTATCCCATGGGGAGTAATGACTTCACATCTAAGAAATAGAGGTTGTGAATTTATTGAAGATTAGCAAGCATTGTATTAGTCATTTGAACAATTCATAAAAGAATATTGAAGGAAGAGAGATTTCATATATAAATACACTATCCTAGACATCTTTTATAATTGGGAGCACTCATTAAGTATGACATGCTAAAGAGTTAATGTTGGACAAGGAAGACAACGTAATGGGTTATGTTTTCCGACATCTCAGTTAAAGTATATTGTCATGGATCATTCAAACATGTTGAGCTTGCCTTTCCCCCTCATGCTAGCCAAAATTCCTTGCACCAAGTAGAGATACTACTTGTGCTTCCAAATATCCTTAAACCCAGTTTTGCCATGAGAGTCCACCATACCTACCTATGGATTGAGTAAGATCCTTCAAGTAAGTTGTCATCGGTGCAAGCAATAAAAATTGCTCTCTAAATATGTATGATCTTTTGGTGTGAAGAAAATAGCTTTATACGATCTTGTTATGGAAGCAATAAAAGCGATGGACTGCATAATAAAGGTCCATATACAAGTGGCAATATAAAGTGAAGTTCATTCGCATTAAGATTTTGTGCATCCAACCCTAAAAGCGCATGGCAACCTCTGCTTCCCTCTGCGAAGGGCCTATCTTTTACTTTATGTCTTTTACTTTTATGCAAGAGTCAAGGTGATCTTCACATTTTCCTTTTTCATTTTATCCTTTGGCAAGCTCCTCGTGTTTGAAAGATCATGATATATATATATATATATATATATATATATCCAATTGGATGTAAGTTAGCATGAACTATTATTGTTGACATCACCCAAAGGTGAATACGTTGGGAGGCAACACTATAAGCCCCTATCTTTCTCAGTGTCCGATTGAAACTCCATAACCATTAGTATTGCGTGAGTGTTAGCAATTGTAGAAGACTATATGATAGTTGAGTATGTGGAGTTTGCTATTCCTGAAAATAAGATGAATTGCAATTGTTTGATGACTGAGAATGAAGTTTGCTAGTTTTCAAGAAAGTTTATGGTCTATGCTTTGACATGTGAATTGCTTGTTACTTTATCATGAGAAGTTTTATGAGATGAACTACTGTTATGACATATTATCATGCTAGAAAAGGTTATTGAAATTATCATTGATCAAACTTGTGCATCTTCTAGCATTCACACTTCATAAATTCTTTCTTTTATCATTTACCTACTCGAGGACGAGTAGGAATTAAGCTTGGGGATGTTGACACGTCTCCAATGTATCTATAATTTATGAAGCATTCATGCTATTTTATTATCTGTTTTGAATGATTACGGGCTTTATTATGCACTTTTATATTACTTTTGGGACTAACCTATTAACCGGAAGCCCAGACCATATTGATGTTTTATTTCCTGTTTTAGTATTTCGAGGAAAAGGAATATCAAACGGAGTCCAAACAGAATGAAACCTTCGGCGGCGTGATTTTTTGGAAGAATATGATCCTAGAGACTTGGAGTGCACGTCAGAAGATCCTTGAGGAGACTAGGAGATAGGATGGCACCCCCCTACTAGGCGTGCCCCCCTGTCTCATGGGCCCCTCGAGCACCCCCCCCCCCCGACCGACTTCTTTTGCCTATATAAGCCTACGTACCCTACCATTATCTCTATGTTTGTTATCCGCTATTAGTGGCTTTGGAGTGACTCTTTGTTGCATGTTGAGGGATTGTTATATGATCTATCTATGTTATTATTGTTGAGAGAACTTGCACTAGTGAAAGTATGAACACTATGCCTTGTTTCCTATCATTGCAATACCGTTTACGCTCACTTTTATCATTAGTTACCTTGATGTTTTTATAATTTCAGATTACAAATACCTATTTCTACCATCCATATTGCACTTGTATCACCATCTCTTCGTCGAACTAGTGCACCTATACAATTTACCATTGTATTGGGTGTGTTGGGGACACAAGAGACTCTTTGTTATTTGGTTGCAGGGTTGTTTGAGAGAGACCATCTTCATCCTACGCCTCCCACGGATTGATAAACCTTAGGTCATCCACTTGAGGGAAATTTGCTACTGTCCTACAAACTTGTGCACTTGCAGGCCCAACAGCGTCTACAAGAAGAAGGTTGTGTAGTAGACATCATAGGGGCAGATGTAATTTTTTACATCCGCGCCCTACACGGTAGTACCACCTCGGGTGCGCGATAGTACCGTGAGTCCTGGTCCGGCTCAGTAGCACGAGGGGAAGTAGGGGCGGATGTAATTTTTTACATCCACTCCCTGCGCGGTAGTACCGCAAGCCAGGCGCGGTAGTACCGTGTCGGATTTTTGCACCGTTCGATTCTCAGCGGAAGTAGACACGGATGTATTTTTATTCATCCATGCCCTTCCCAGCCCAGTCCATCCTGGACTTGCAGTAGTATCGCAAGGGGGAGCGGTAGTACCGCGTGAGCGGCAGTACCGCTCTTAGCCTTGGCGGCTCTGGCCTGGTCTAGCCCATGCCGCTGCAGGGGTAGTACCGCAGCACATCACGGTAGTACCATGAGCCCCTGCAGTAGTACCGCTTGTCTGGAGCGGTAGTACCGCAAGTCACGGGCTGAGTAAGTGGATAACGGTTGGATTTGTCTCTCCACTATATAAGGGGTGTCTTCTTCCTCTAGTTGACTACCTCTTCCATCCCTAAGCTCCATTGTTGCTCCAAGCTCCATTTTTGCCCGATCTCTCTCCCTAGCCAATCAAACTTGTTGATTTGCTCGGGATTGGATGAGAAGGCCCCGATCTACACTTCCACCAAGAGAAATTTGATTCCCCCCACTAATCCCTAGCGGATCTTGTTACTCTTGGGTGTTTGAGCACCCTAGACGGTTGAGGTCACCTCGGAGCCATAGTCCATTGTGGTGAAGCTTCGTGGTGTTGTTGGGAGCCTCCAATTAAGTTGTGGAGTTTGCCCCAACCTTGTTGATAAAGGTTTGGTCGCCGCCTTCAAGGGCACCAATAGTGGAATCACGACATCTCGCATTGTGTGAGGGCGTGAGGAGAATATGGTGGCCCTAGTGGCTTCTTGGGGAGCATTGTTCCTCCACACCGCTCTAACGGAGACGTACTTCCCCTCAAAAGGAAGGAACTTCAGTAACACATCCTCGTCTCCACCGGCTCCACTCTTGGTTATCTCGCGCCTTTACTTTTGCAAGCTTACTTTTGTTATATCTCTTGCTTGCTTGTGTGCTTGTTGTTGTTGCATCATATAGGTTGTTCACCTAGTTGCATATCTAGACAACCTACTTTGATGCAAAGTTTAATTTGATAAAGAAAAGCTAAAAATTGTTAGTTGCCTATTCACCCCCCCCCCCTCTAGTCAACTATATCGATCCTTTCATATCTGAATTCTTTTATGTATGATTGAGTTATCTTTGCAAGTCTCTTCGAATTATCAGTTTGGTTTGGCCTACTAGATTGATCTTTCTTGCAATGGGAGAAGTGCTTAGCTTTGGGTTCAATCTTGCGGTGTCCTTTCCCAGTGATAGCAGGGGCAGCAAGGCACGTATTGTATTGTTGCCATCGAGGATAAAAAGATGGGGTTTATATCATATTGCATGAGTTTATCCCTCTACATCATGTCATGTTTCTTAATGTGTTACTCTGTTCTTATGAACTTAATACTCTAGATGCAGGCAGGAGTCGGTCAATGTGTGGAGTAATAGTAGTAGATGCAGAATCGTTTTGATCTACTTGTCACGGACATGATGCCTATATACATGATCATGCCTAGATAATCTCATAACTATGCACTTTTCTATCAATTGCTCGAAAATAATTTGTTCACCCACCGTAATACTTATGCTATCTTAAGAGAAGCCACTAGTGAAACCTATGGCCCCCGTGTCTATCTTTTATCATATAAGCTTTCAATCTACTTTTATTTGCATCTTTTACTTTCCAATCTATATCGTAAAAATACCAAAAATATTTATCTTAACATATTATCTCTATCAGATCTCAGTTTTGCAAGTGGCCATGAAGGGATTGACAACCCCTTTATTGCGTTGGTTGTGAGGTTCTTGTTTGTTTGTGTAGGTGCGTGGGACTTTTGAGGAGCCTCCTACTGGATTGATACCTTGGTTCTCAAAACTGAGGGAAATACTTACGCTACTTTGCTGCATCACCCTTTCCTCTTCAAGGAAAACCAACGCAAGCTCAAGACGTAGCAGGCGTGAGAGCAGTAGTTTCAAACCATGAGTTGCTATGACGCCACTCTTGGCAAACCTGAAGGAGAGCAAGATGCTCAACAGGCACAAGCTTTTCAGAAAATGGATACCATGTTTAAGGCTGCTCTCTTGAGTGTTCTTGGTGAGAACATAGTTGATGCTTATGCGTCGATTGAAAATGGAAAAGATATGTGGGACGCACTCGAGGCCAAGTTTGGGGTCTCGGATGCTGGCACTGAGTTGTACACCATGGAGCAATTCTATGACTACAGGATGACTGAAGAGCGCTCCATGGTTGAGCGGGCTCATGAGATACAGTCATTTGCTAGAGAACTTGTATCCTACCGGACAAGTTTATTGCCGGAGGTATCATCACTAAGCTTCCTCCCACGTGGAGGAACTTTGCTACCTCACTAAAGCATAAGAGGCAGGAGTTTTCCGTTCCGGATCTCATTGGTACTCTTGATGTGGAAGAAAAGGCGGGAGCAAAGGACAACCGTGCTTGAGGTATGGAGGGAGGTTCTAGTGCCAATCTCGTACAGAAGAACTTCCAGCCCCACAAGTTCAAGAACAAGGGCAAGTTTGATGGTAAAGCAAAGTTTGATGGGAAGAACAAGGTTGTGCAGCACACGAACTTTAAGAAAAAGAATGACAAGAAGAAAGGTGTTTGTCATGTGTGTGGGGATCCTGATCATTGGGCTCCTAGTTGCCCTAATCGCTATGACAAGTGTCATCCTGGGAAAGGCGGCAAGACCGCTAATGTTGTCATTGGAGACACTGACATGAAGGATGTTGGGTATGGTATATTTCCCACTATTCTTTCAGTATGTCATTCTCCTGATTGGTTGATTGACACGGGTGCTAATGTGCATGTATGCGGTGATATTTCCATGTTTTCATCTTATTAGACCGCAGGGACTTCAACCGTGCTGATGGGCAACGATTCAAGTGCTTCTGTTCGTGGTGTTGGCACGGTCGATCTGAAGTTTACTTCAGGGAAGACCGTGCGGCTGAAGAACGTGCATTATGTCCCCTCCGTCAATAAAAATCTTGTTAGCGGATCTCTTCTGTGTAGAGATGGCTACAAGCTTGTCTTTGAGTCGAATAAATTTTTATTTCTAAGTATGGAACCTTTGTTGGTAAAGGCTATGAGTCAGGAGGCATGTTTCGTTTATCCTTATCAGACGTTTGCAATAAAGTTGTTAATCACGTTTGCAACAATAGTGAATCAAATGTGTGGCATTCACGTCTCTGTCATGTTAACTTTGGTTGCATGTCGCGACTAGCAAAGTTAAACTTAATCCCTAGTTTCACCACTGTCAAGGGATCTAAGTGTCAAGTGTGTGTGCAAGCTAAGCAACCTCGTAAGTCTCATGTGACTGCGGAAACGAGAAATCTTGCACCATTAGAGCTCATACATTCAGATCTATGTGAAATGAATGGTGTTTTGACAAAAGGTGGAAAGAAGTATTTTATGACATTGATTGATGACTCCACTAGATACTGCCATGTGTATCTTCTGAAATCTAAGGATGAGGCTTTGAACTACTTCAAGATTTATAAAGCTGAAGCGGAAAACCAACTTGATCGAAAGATCAAGAGGCTTAGGTCCGATCGTGGTGGAGAGTATTTCTCAAATGAATTTGATTCCTTTTGTGCAGAACATGGTATAATCCATGAGAGGACGCTTCCCTATTCACCTCAGTCAAATGGGGTGGCCGAAAGAAAGAACCGTACTCTAACTGATTTGATTAACGCCATGTTAGACACATAGGGTCTCTCCAAGGCATGGTGGGGGGAGGCGATATTGACTGCATGTCATGTCCTAAACCGAGTTCCCACAAAGAACAAAGAGATAACTCCATTCGAGGAATGGGAGAAGAAAAGGTTAAAGCTCTCTTATCTACGAACCTGGGGTAGTTTGGCGAAAGTCAATGTGCCAAATCCAAAGAAGTGGAAGCTGGGACCAAAAACTATGGATTGTGTTTTCCTGGGATATGCTTTTCATAGCATTGGTTATAGATTCTTGGTTGTAAAATCTGAGGTACCTGACATGCATGTCGGTACGATCATGGAGTCGAATGATGCGACTTTCTTTGAAGATATCTTTCCCATAAAGGATATGGCTACCTCATCTAATCAGGAGATGCCTAGTTCATCGAATCAGGAACCAGTTACAATTACTGAACCTGCCATTTCGATGGAACACTTTGAAAAAACCGTGGAGGAGAACAATGAAGTTCCTACTAGGAGCAAGAGACAGAGGATTGCAAAGTCCTTTGGCGATGATTTTCTTGTGTATCTCATAGATGACACTCCCAGTTCTATTTCAGAGGCCTATGCATCTGAGGATGCTGACTACTGGCAGGAAGCGGTCCGTAGTGAGATGGATTCCATCTTGGCAAATGAAACTTGGGAGATAACCGATCATCCTTATGGGCGCAAACCTATAGGATGCAAATGGGTATTCAAAAAGAAGCTTAGGCCTGATGGTACTATCGAAAAGTACAAGGCACGACTCCTGGCTAAGGGATATACTCAAAAGGAAGGTGAAGACTTCTTTGATACTTACTCACCTGTGGCGCGACTGACCACTATTCGAGTACTACTTTCACTAGCTGCCTCACATGATCTTCTCGTTCATCAAATGGATGTTAAGACTGCTTTCCTAAATGGAGAGTTGGAAGAGGAAATTTATATGGAACAACCAGATGGGTTTGTAGTTGATGGTCAGGAAGGGAAAGTGTGCAAGTTGTTGAAGTCTTTGTATGGACTTAAGCAAGCACCCAAGCAGTGGCACGAGAAGTTTGAAAGAACTTTAACAGCTGCAGGCTTTGTTGTAAACGAAGCTGATAAATGTGTGTATTATCGCCATGGTGGGGGCGAGGGAGTTATCCTTTGCTTGTATGTTGATGACATACTGATTTTCGGAACAAATCTAAAGGTTATTAAGGAGGTCAAGGATTTCCTATCTCGTTGCTTTGAGATGAAGGATTTAGGAGTGGCTGATGTCATTCTGAACATCAAGTTGTTGAGAGATGATGATGGTGGGATTACATTGCTTCAATCTCACTGTGTGGAAAAGATCTTGAGTCGCTTTGGCTATAGTAACTGCAAGCCTTCTCCAACACCATATGATCCCAGTGTGTTGCTTCGAAAGAATCGAAGAATTGCTAGAGACCAATTCAAATATTCTCAGATTATTGGCTCGCTTATGTACTTAGCCAGTGCTACAAGACCTGACATCTCATTTGCTGTTAGCAAACTGAGTCGGTTTGTCTCAAAACCAGGAGATGTGCATTGGAAAGCTCTAGAGAGAGTTTTGCGTTATTTGAAAGGCACTGCCAATTATGGAATTCACTACACTGGGCACCCAAAGGTGCTTGAAGGGTATAGTGACTCAAACTGGATCTCAGATGCTGATGAGATAAAGGCCACGAGCGGATATGTATTTACTCATGGAGGTGGCGCTATTTCTTGGAAGTCTTGCAAGCAGACCATCTTAACGAGGTCAACAATGGAAGCAGAACTCACAGCACTAGATACAGCTACGGTCAAAGCAGATTGGCTTCGTAGGCTCTTGAATGACTTGCCGGTTGTTGAGAAACCTGTACCGGGTATCCTTATGAACTGCGATAATCAAACTGTGATCACAAAAGTGAATAGCTCAAAGGATAACATGAAGTCATCAAGACACATTCAGAGAAGGTTAAAGTCTGTCAGAAAAATGAGAAACTCCGGAGTTATTGCATTGGATTATATCCAAACGTCTAAAAATCTGGCGGATCCTTTTACTAAGGGTCTATCACATAATGTGATAGATAATGCATCGAGGGAGATGGGTATGAGACCCACAATATGAGTTGTTCACAATGGTAACATATTCTTTGTGATCGGAGATCCCATGAATTAGATGTGGAAGACAAGCTGTTGATCAACTGGGAGGAGAGTACCCTTACTATTAAAAATACCACTCCATGAAGATGCAATACTCTCCTAAATCTGCATGGCAGGTTGATGTATATCTTAATGTGTTCTAAGAGGCTCATTGAAGAAGAGATGTTGTCCTGCAGAACATCTTTTGAATAACGCACCTATATGAGTCTGATTGTTAAACGTCGCAATCTATGAGAGTAGGGTTCTCTCTAGTAAACTCATGAAAGGTCTCGGAGTATGACGCATAAGCTCCACCCGCGGGGAAGGCCCACGCTAGCCACGTATCGGTCAAGGCTTTGTGTGAAGCTAGATTCGCAGAAAACTTGCAGTTCAAGGCCCAGTCCACTGTTCAAGTTGCTTACTAGTGTAGCATAGAGTTCTAGGTGGAAGTTCAACTTAACAGTCTCCACTGCAGTACCGGCATATAAAACAGTGTTTTGGAACCAAAGGCAAAATTTGTGTGCCTCTGGGATCTGATGGGGGATTGCTGGAATTTTGTCTATTTTGGGCCAGCCCAATAGCAGTTTCGGAATTTCCAAATAAATCCTAGAGGCCCACGCAGCCCATTTGTGCAAGACAAGAGGTGGAACTAAAGTTTAGTCCCACATTGCTAGTTTAGAGGGAGTTGGACCTCTTTATAAGGGAGGCTCTTTCCCCACTTGTATGAGCATGAGAACAAGAGGGACATCCACGCACGCTCCTCCTCCGCCGCCACGCCACGCCTCTTCACGACACGACACGACACGCCATGCCGCGAGTAGCGGGAATGAGCCGAGCTGATGTCTAAATTTTTGCCACGCACTACGAGTATACGAAAGGTCACTCGGGAGCTGAAAAGTTTTTACTGTAGTGGATATTGAATACGAACGCTGCACCCCTCGGCTGCTGCCTGTTCGTTTCATCTCCCTCGTTCCCTTCAACTCCCGGCGCTGCCCTCTCGCCTCCTTCTCTTGCGCCTATAAAAGGAAGGTCGCTCCTCTCAGAGAGACGCACCAGAACTACTTCCTCTCGCCACCGGTTTCTGAGCACTGCGCTGCTGCTACGATCTTCCCCATCCCGGCTTGCGGCTTGCACCGCAGGTCGGGACAGTAGGCCTCTGAAACCGCACCTTTTGAGTCTTGTACGGGAGAAGGGTGATAAGGTTTTTGGGGAGCGCTCAGCGCGACTACTGACTTCTTCGTCACGGACACCCCGGACTCCGACGACTACTTCCCCGACGACGACTACTTCCCTGGCGTCGACGACATGGCTACCGAGGACACCGACCCCAAGTCCAGTGCTATTGTTGCTGCTGTTGTCCCGTACGTGTTCTTGTTTTCCCTGTTAGAGGCCCTACCACAGATCCTTGTTCTAGTGTTTGCCCTAGACATGTTAGGCTCTACTTTATATATGCAACTTCATCTACTGTCTGCTGTAGAGATGTTTGGTTCTAGTTCATACTTGCAGATGTTATTTACCCTCTCTCTGTCAGATCGCATGACTTACTTTATCTCTGCTATTTTAGTCTTGCTTTATCTAGTATTTCCGTTAATAAAATCATATGGTAAATTGCTCATATTTTTCCAACATGGGGATGGAACTCCGGCAACATTATTCCTCCACAACGCCGCCAAGAACTCCTACCTGTATCTTCATGCTAGAACCAAAGATCCAGGGCTCCCACACTCTCTCGTGGTCTCTGTTTTCATGAAATTTGGCGAAGAATGGAGGAGCGTTAGAAATGTTGTTTGGACTATCCGACTATGGCCATATATGAAACTAACATGTCAAAAGTTTGATGGCACGTATCTCCACTATGCTCAACGCACTAACAAAACCACATATCCTAGGGCCGGTGAAACTCATGCCACGCGTAATTGTTAAATGCGTCTAAGAAGAAAACCGAAACACAGGGTGACATAGGGGAGCTTCCCAGAGAGCTTAATATATTTAGAGATACAAACAAGAATGTTGGGACGAGGCAAAAAAAAAAACTGACAAAGGCTTATCCACAAGCCTGAATCTTCTCTATGTTTTAAACACCGCGTGAGATCTTGCCTGGGGCAGAGGCTTCCCCGTTCACACATCAGCCTGGCCATCGGAGAAGATGCTGCGATGACGGGGAAGAAGCCGGAGAAACTTATTTTCAAACGGCGGCTTCTCCACTGCCATGGACACAAACAAAAATACAGTAAAACACAAAGCACGAAGTGCACACAACAAGAGGAAACCCGGTAGATGCCGGAGCCGGCGATAGGAGGCAAGGGGACGACAGGAAATGGCCGGTGGACGAAGCCGTCGTTACAGTGACAATATTTAACAGAAGTTTCCAGGCTCATATGATATATTGATATATGTACTACATTGTGATATATGCCCATGAAGTGTTTCACAATGTTCCACACGGTAGATAATTTTTGTACACAATTACCGGTACATCTGCGTGCCCTTCTCTTAAGGGAAAGGACCAAAATAACCGTTCCCTCGAAGAAATCGATGCCATACCTATCAGAGACTGGCCTGATCAGGGATCCTCTCTGGGGGCATGTCCATGATTTGCGATTTCGACACCCTACCCCGTGTGTTCTCACTTACGCCGAGCCATTTCTTGAGAAACTTGAACACATTCTCATCACACAGCAGCCCTCGGTGGTCAGCCCTGACGCCTACCCTTTCTTTCGCTGGGAACCCATCAGCCTGTCAGCAAATATAGATGCATAAGTGCAGGGGAAGCTTGTAAAATCCAATATTGTGAATGGCAAGGTTAGGCACAATAAGCCACGATAAAATCGGTTGTAAATAGATATGCTATCGTTCGATAAGGAACAGAAACACATAAGAATGTAAGATGATAAGCATTTGTGCAACACAGGCATAACCACCGTTGCCGGACCCCATGTTAGAGGAGTATGTATAATCAACTAAAGTATAGCTTAGCGCACCAAAAAGCTTCTACTGTTTAAAGCAGATACTCCCTCCGTCCCACAATATAAGATGTTTTTGCAAGCTGCAAAAACATCTTATATTGTGGGACGGAGGGAGTACTAGATAGTTGGCATACTTCACTGTGACAGAGAATGGTTACCGTGGCTGATTCGACAGGAACAGTGCAATCTCCATCCACGTATGTGTATGTAGGCTGACAATAGGATAATCACATGTCATTACCATAAACAGACATTGCAAGATTCCAACAAGAACATGTCAGACTTCAGGTAACGGAAGACAGTACCACTGTGTGGCACACTTCTGAGAGATCTCCAATTGGGGAGCTTTCAGAGCCATAGCTGTGCAAAAAAGGAAAGCCAGGAGGAATGAAACACAGTACATTTGCTATCAGACTCATCAGCTTCTAAACTTACCTAAAAGAGAACAACTCTGTGTTATCGTTGCAGAAGGAAAAGAAATACTGAAATATAAGCTGACAGCACTTGTTTTGAAGCTTAAGTCGACTACTGTGAAGCGAACATTAACAGAAAATTGCTTCATTGTTATTCAATCATATCAGCTACTGTATCGGAAGCTCCCAACTGATGAGCAACGCTAGAGTTATAGTACCCTAACAATAATGATGAATCTCACGCACCCTAATAATAATGATGGATCTCACACTATCATTTCTAGAACAGTATAAAAGGTTAAAAACACACGACGTTAGTATTAATTGCCATCATAATACTTACCAAACATCATATGGTGTTTCATAAGATGTCCCATGTATACTATAAAAACTCACGGTATCTGGTAGTTGAGCATTCTCAAGAATACGGCGAGTCTCAGTAGCCCATTTGTAGATGGACATATTGAATGGTAGTGCAATCGTCTTCCCATTATAATTGAGCTACAGATAGAAAAAATAGAATGAAGTATCAAACAAGTAGCTGACTAAGAGTCCAAAAATACATTATATATAGCTTCATGCAAGAGTTACATCAACTTCCACTTGTTAAAAAAATTAATAGAAGGAAAAGTTTTTCCGAGAATAAAACAAGATAAAGTGGGAATGTCTGAATAGTTCATTACATTTTTAGATTAAACACGACATAACAATCAAAGGAAACATGCATAGTGCACTGCCACTACCACAAAGAATAAATTCATTTGTAGTGCATATTGTCCCTAAGACCCTGACTGTCGAAAGTAAAATATATCTGGAATCTACTAATAATGTATATACTATGAAATTAATGTACTGGACAATGTACATGTGATTTTCATGCGTATTACAACAAGTCTGTCTGGATGTTTCTTGTCTCTAGTAAATGAGCTTGCGTGGCCAATATACAACAAAATGGCATTGTTATATCAAAAACATGTAGAAGTGAGTATGAATACCTCATTATTTTGTAAAGCTTCTTCAAACAGAGAAACACAATCAGTTGCTTCATACAAAACTAGCTCTACTGTTCCATCCTTTTCAGGATTCTTTCGCCAAACCTGAACGATTGGTTTTTCCTTCCACTCAAAGTTTGGATTTGGTAGCATTTCGTAGATTGATGGGCACTCAACCAACTACATAAAGTGAAGAGGCAGAGATTATTTTTAGATGGTATGGAATAGCTACTGTACAGTAGCAAACATTGATGAGTTCATGAAGCTTAGATGCAACATGGTCAAGAAATTACCAGTTGGTGCATCGCCCATCGAGAAACGAAAAAGAAACTTTCAAAACCATAAACAAACTGCAGTCCAGTTAGAAGAGAATCATTGATGCATCCTGGGGCACCTGCCAAGATATGAGAACTAACATAAGAAGTGTATCCTATCAAAGGTGAGAAGTGACAGAATATATCAATTGACTGAAAGTGCATTACCTTGAAATGGACAAGCAATGCAAATCCATTTATTGACATACTTTGAAAATATCTAGAAAAATGAAATGGAAAGATTTGAGAAACGAATTTTGGCTGCATAGGCAAAGTGGCATATCAAACAAGAAAACTCACATCATGATTCATAGACATGAAACAGCGTACTAGCAATCCTCCCATAGAATGGGAGATTATGTTTACTTTTTTCCCACCAGAGGCCTTGTAAGCCGTCTCAAGTTTTGCTCTCAAACCAGCCATTGCTTTGTCTATCCTGCCAGATAAAACCATCGTTACAGCACCTTGTGCTTGTGCAAGAGAAAATGTTTTAGGCTAAGCCACTTTGTATGCTACTGATTATAGCATCCGAAACCCACTTAAGTGTTGATTTAGAGGATTGTACCTGTTGCTTTGACGAAAATCATAACCATATCCAAATAGTGTTGTTCCTTTCTCGTATCCACAGTCAAGGAGCATATCAATCATATCATGGAAATGGTACACCATAGTCAGATGCAGTAGCTCTACAAACTGAATTTAAGAGAGATGGGCACAAATCAGATCACAAAAATTATGCTCTTTGCAACAACTGGTTAAATCGGAAAGGGAATGCTTCTTGAATAATGATTTGAATTACATGATTAAATACCCTCAATGAGGGATTAGCCATCCCATGAATTCTTGAAGTGAACTTGTTCAGATCAAAAGCTAAGATAACATTTTTAAGTAAAATTCTCTTTCCAATATTTTTACAATACAAAAAATGTTTATTTTCATTTTGAACTCAGCAGTTACGGAATTAATTCCACCTGAAATCAACGTCAAAATGTTTAAGTACCAAGAGCAATCAAGCAGGATAAGCATCAGTTTCACCGATGGATTAATTGTTCGAACACGAATCTTGTTGATATGACATGCAAGCATATTAGCAACTTGGCATGTATTATCACAGTCTCAATGCTCCATTTTTAGCTACTAGTTGTAGCCCCGTGATTCCTCATATACTGCATAGATCATTTGATTGACCACTTCATGAGCCAAAGCATGTATTCATTCCTTGAAGTTAAGAGAATATAAATACAAATTTGATGGACTACAATAGCTCTGGCTCAGTATTTTTTGTCCTGTGGTAAGCAACCATGGTCCACATAAATCCATTTTTTTCATCCTAGTCGGTCCACAATCTAAATGCAATTTACAGTCCATATGTGCCAAATGCCTGTCCCTATCCTGTTATCCGCTCTCCAAGAGCACTAGTAAGCTAAAAGGACAAGAAAGCTCTCCATACGACAGTACGAAACGGATATCCATCACTGATCCCTCTATCTCTATATGTCCACTTCCTCTTCTCCCTTCCCATTTGCCCCAATTAACAGACACCAAATGTCACAAGAATCACCCCCCGAAAACTCCCACCGGCCATGCTCACAGAAAGGGGCAAAAAATAAACCTACTGCCAGTGTACAGTTCGTCGAAGATCGAACGAACGGAAGAAAAGATGTAGTACTATTCAACTCCATTCACTGACCTAACAGGCATAAGCCCACTCACCCAGGAAGGATCGAGAACGTCGATGGCGAACAGGCCATGATCGTCGTCCGGCACCACAATCTCCACATCGTCGTCCAACGATTCCACATAGCCTGCACAAGAAGCCACCGGAAGCCACCTCAATCAATCAACCACCCCCACCGCACCCAAACGTTTCATCGAACAGCTGGGGAACACGGGCAAGCCAAAGCCACAACCCACCGGTTTTGGCGTTGTAGAGCGACCAGAGGTACTTCTTGAACTCGAGGTCGGCGAGGAGGATGCGCACCCAGACCCGGAGGTCGAACTTGGGGTCCGACCGCCGCCGCGCGTGCAGCACCGACCCGCCCATCCCGGACACGAGCAGCACCGGCTCGCGCGCCCCCTCCTCCTCGCCCCCCGCCGCGCCGCCGCCCCCTCTCCGGGACCGAGAGCTGCACCTCCGCCTGCGGCCGCGGAGTCGGAGGTGGCGCCGGAGCACCCGGAGCCGCATCCGGAGGACGGCGCCGAGCATGGTGGTGCCTGCCTGCCACTGCTCGCGCTCCCGGCGCGCCGGCCATGGGCCATGGGGCTCTAATAAACGGACAATAAAATAACGGTGCCGTTCTCTCGCAGCAACGCCCGGTCAGCCCGGGTGGACTGGAAGGCGGGTGGCGGGACCAGCAACGGGCCGGATCCGACGGTTCGCGTCTGCCGAGTGAGGATCCACAACGGGCGGTTCGATCGATACGACAGAATATTCTCAATCAAAAAAAGAAAAAGATCGTACAATAGAAAAATAATAATACCATACCGCCGCAGGAGATAAGATGGATCCGATTTAAAAGAACGGGACGGCCCGCCTGCTACGCGCCCGGCAAGGACGCAAACAGCATCGAAAAAATGTGTACAGTATGTACAGTATATTTATAAACCCCCTCAAAAAAAAAGTGTACAGTATTCGAATGTATATAGAAAAATGTTGTATAAATTAATTCGATGGGGGATGTGCTATACATTAGCACAAAGCATTTTTCTTTTTTGGCATCAACTATATATACTTTTCTTCTTTGCGAAACAACACGCTCTTTTAGTACCTCTGAGAAACTGAGTTTTGTGACGTACACATTGCGCTCTTGTTTTATCGTTCGTTTTACAACCTCGTCAACCTCGCACTCTTTTTCTTGGTGTAGGTTAACGAGGCTCTTCTCTTTAGGACGCATCCACTAAAGTACCACTAAATTAAAACAAAGAAGATTCATGCAAGAATCCAGGTAGAAACAATAAAAATATAAACACGGTCAGACATGCCTTTCTGAACTAAAGATGTATTTCACGAAAGGTTTGCAACAGTACAGTATTATAATCAGACATTACCATTGGTCCTATTTTCTAAAGACACAAAGACGCCTGAATGTGGCGTGAGTCCAGCATAGACTCGCTAGGTGGTGAAAGACGACATAAGTTTGTAAAGATTTTGTCACAAACATAATAAAGGGACCAAACATCCCATACGCCTCGTCCTCGTCGAAGTGTGACCCTCATTTCAAAAGGGGAGGGAGAATACGACCTCTTCAAGAAAGCCCCAATTAAGCTGCCAGGGCCGGGTGCCTTGCCAGAGGGGAGGGAGAACACGATCTCTTTGATCTCGTCCGCATCAAGGTCACACAAATCACGGCGCTGGTAGCCAAGGGCCTCCCAGTTGATTTTGATAGAGCAATGCGACTTCGTCCCAGATGCCCACTGGAATGGGAGTGGAGCTCAAGTTCTTTGTCCTCTTGCATGACGGTGACCCCATTGGCAGTCCTCGAGCGACTAGATGAAATTCTTCTTTTCGCGCCCATTTGCTCTGATGCGGGAAAGCATAATGTTCGCATCCGCAACTCGAATAGTTGTGAGCCTGGTTCGATGTCTTATTTCAATCTTTTGGATCAAGAGGAGACCTAGGTGGTTGCTCTTAACATTGCAGCGCATACATCGTTCCTCACGAGTGAACAAGCAAGATTTCTTTGTCAGGTCAAGCTGCCAGATGATCTCCTTGGAGATTAAGATATGTGTCTCAATGTCGCGCACCTTCTGACATTGCTAGATCTTAAGCGTCTTAGCAAGGCGGTTAAAAGCTGGACAAGGACTCGACGGATGGGGTTGTGTGCGTTGACATGCTTATGCCACACCTCGGCGACTTTCTCCTTGAAGTCGTCATATTTGAGCCAGAATTCCTCGAACTTTAAGTAATGCTTGTATGTGAGGTGGGGTTCCCTATATGTGAGGTGGGTTCCCTAAAGGGGAAGAGAGGCATGGTCGGAGCATAGCGTAGGGATGGCCTGTAGGTGGGCTGCCGGAAAGAGCATGGCATGTAGATGCCCAGTAGGTGATACCGCCTCTGGTATGCTCCCATGATACCAATTTTAAAAAGTCAAAGTTAAATGTTTTGGAAAATTCTGAAAAATTTGTGGACGTTCAGAACACACATGTCTACAAACCCTAAAAAAATTAGCTCAAAATTCAAAGTACATGTAGAGAAACAAAAAAACGCGGATGTGAGTAGTGTAGGTTGTGACAATATTCATGCTTTTGTTTTTATTGACACTATTATGCTGAATTTGCCTTTTTTGTTTCTCAATGTGTATTTTGAATTTTGTTCTAAATATTTTATGGATCGTAGACACATGGGTTGTGAACATCCATAATTTTTTTTCAGATTTTTTCTAAACATTTAAATCAACTTTGTCAAATTAGTATGAGATAATATCAGTGGGAGTCATAGAACTTGTGCTCGATGTTCAGTTTGGTGCTAAAACTTTAAAATTACGGATTTGTGGTCATTCAACTTGCGTTCTTGTGCAAATACGGTCACTTTGGTCATATTCAGACGTATCCCGCGCTTACGTGGCTCCCCAACATGGCTATGGCCCACTGTTAGTCACCGAAACAGCTCGCCGCGTTTTTTCTTTGTAGAAGCACCCTTGGTCTGTATTTAATTAATTTAATTGAGCATAATCCCCTCTGTGTGTCCCACTTGTCAGCATGAGGTGGTGTGAAAAATGAAAATAAAAAGTACACGCGCAGGGATTTTAACTCCATACACCTCGGGTACATCCATGCACAAGCAAAGCACTACACCAACTACATATTCCTTCCTGTAAAGAGGTAAACCTGATTTTATATTAGACGCAGTTCTTCCTAGATTCCGTTTTTTCCCAGATTCGGCTAGTAAAAACTGGATACAGGAAAATCTCGCCTTTTTTCACCAAAAAACAATTAAGAAAACTGTTTCAAAATGTATAATGTTTAATCCATACCGTACAAAACTTTGTCATGAGTGAGAATTTTTTATTCCTTTTTCTCGAGAGGGGTCGGAAAAATCCGGGTTTCGAAATATCTTGGCAATTCCAGTTTTTATCTACCAAAATTTTGAAATGAATTTTGAATTCAAATCTTTTTATCGTCTAAATATATTTAATTTAGCAAAAAAAGTGACGCTTGTTACAGTGGTCAGCTCAACTCCTCTCTTATATAGAAGTTTGCATGTTCAATTCATTGTTACAGTTCGAGACCATTTTTATAAATGAGCATGAATAAAGAAAAATATATTTCACAATATAAGGAATAGAATCGCGGCCCTGCCACTAAGCTAACTGTGTCATTATGATATTGTATGCACACAAAAGTTATTATATTTGACATAGTTTTTGTCGTTTAAATTCAAAATTTTGGGCGATAACATTTTTTCCGGGGACCGCCAAATTTTCTGGGGACTGGTCAGTTGTCGAAAATTCGGTCTGAGAGAAAAAGAACCTGAATACGAGTAGTGGTCGTGGACAATATATAAAATCCGGCTTCCGTCTTTATAGACATTGGTTGGTACTTAGTGTAGCGTTTAGCTCCAGTGTGTCCTGCACGCTTGAGGTTGAGAGATCGAATCTGTTGGACCACCCTTTTCCGTCACTCACTTCGTGTTGGTGCTTCTGTTTGTGATTAAACGAATTTTCGTTGATCGTGTTGAACGTCAATCGGCACTGATGGAATGATGTATGGCAGACTATTTTATTAACAGGTCCCGTGTTTGAACCACATGTGTGCCATCTTTTTTCATTATATTTGAGGGCTTTGTGCGCAATTAAATAAATTTTGAGGGAGTTCTCTATAAAAAATCCAGTGTGCTATGGTCACCTGGTGCCTTGTGCATTCCCAACCACTGACAAGTGGGCCTCCACCAGGCTGGCACGCCATGCGGACAGGCCATGTGACTGGATACGAGAGGAAGCACCGTATATGCATGCGGGGACAAGTTATGTGACCACAAATCCGTATTTTTAAAGTTTTAGCGCCAAACTGAACATTGAGCGCAAGTTTTATGACTTCCAGTGATATTACCTCAATTAGTATCATGGGAGCATACAAGTCATGGCATCACCTGATATTCACCCTAGGAAGATGCATCATCCAACAGTTGTGGCAGGGGAGAGAGAGAGCGAGAGGGGCAACCATGCGACGCGGCTGTCTAGTCATAGCCAAAATTAAAAGATCTTGATTATGGACCCCAACGACAAAATATCAATTGCAACCTGATATTCACCCTAGTCCAGCATGACGTCGACTACTTCAAAGGCCAACCCTCTACTAATATACGACTCCATTCTGACTTCGGCCTAACACACTTGTGGGCTGGTTTCGCCCTCGTGCCTTTTTCCAACCGACTTCAAAATCAGTCTTAAACGAGTTCGCGCTACAAGACTCACAAAGATTTTCTGAAGATGAAGAGAACGGAAGCAGAAAGCCTAAACAACAGATTAAACAAAATTTGCACCTCACGTATCATTTTCAACACCAAGAAATATTCACGAAAGGGGTATATACGCAATCATCATCACCCCTGACATCTCCCACAGCGAACCCATATCCCCCGTGCATGGAGATGGACCAAGAACAGGGTTGCACAGCAGGATCAAACCAACGGAGAAGATGGACTCTTGTTAAGTAGCACCGCAAGGCCACACAGGTTACATGCGAGAGCTACCAACTAAGTAAACCGAGGGAAAGCAACCAACACCATGCCAGGATATGACACCGCCGAGAGTCCCGAACCAAAGGGAGAGTTTTAGGATCGATGGGCGGCGGGTCTGAGGGTTTTGCTTCATAGGAACACGTCCTGCTCAAGCAGCTTCACCACCTCGCCCTGGCTGTTGAGCTTGGCCACCTCGATGGGGGTCTTCCCATCCAGATTTTGGAGCGTGCTGCGGTCGTTTAGAAACAGTTGAATGTGAGCGAGCGGTCGGCAGTTCATGCTGGTTAATTAGAGAGAGAAGATATGGTTTCACTTACACAGCAGCGCCGTGCTTCAAGAGAAGATCCACGCATTCCTTCCGACCGTATCCAGCGGCATAGTGCAGCGGGGTGTTCTTGTTCTTATCCAGTGCGTCAACTGCAGCGCCTGCCTCCAGAAGGATTTCTGCACACTTCAACTGACAAAAAAAACAAGTTGATCCAATCAATTGCTGATAATCAACATTTTTTTATACAATATATGTGGGGCACACTAAACAAGATGTCTAACATATACTACAAATAATCATACAACACAGATGGCCTTGAAGTGAGAACTCGTAGTAGTATATAAGTTCTGTAATTCCAAGTTACAATTCAACAACTAAGGACTAGGAAATGTTAATAAAGATCTTGTAATCAATATCTGCAAAAAATTAACAATTATCACAAAGTATATTGCTCAAATTGGCAGCAATGAGATATACCATGACTAGAAAGAAGTCAACTGAACCAGGTCCTTTTATCAACTCATGGAATTTGAAACTTACAAGTGACATAACAGGAAAGGCCAAATGTGGAAATCTGCTACAGTATAAGGGGATACTCATAATGGTCTGAATGTTGGATCACTGATTTAAGTTGACAAAAGTTCAGCATATCACGCACCTCGCCGTATCCACATGCAAAATGCAAGGCCCTTCTTCCCTCCAAATCTTCTTCATCCTTGTTTGCTCCACCATCTAATGCTTTCTTCAGACCCTGTTGTCGTATTCAGCTTGTCAATGCAGCACTTAATAGTAAATAAGTACAACAATTTCATAGAGATTTCCTCAAGGCCCAAATAAAAGATTGATGCTAGAAGTCAAACCACATTTAGTGAAAAGTTCAGTGGAATTCCCATTTAGAAAGAAAACAAAGCTATGGTATCCTGTGAGAAATGACCATGTTCAAGCTTAGATAGTTCTACCACAGAGAACAGCAATCATCTGAGAATGGACCCATTTTCAGGATCCACATAAATTACAGGATAATTTGTGAGTTGCCGTTAAATAAACAGATTAGATGACTCATTTTATAAGCACGGTGCCTGTAGGCTATAAACCAAAGAAGCCTGAGCATGATGTAAAACCATCAAGGGAGGGGGAGCATTTCTTAGTCACACAAATAAAAGTTGTGAGCCTAGTTGGAGATACATGCCTTGCCTTGACCAAAAAATGGTAGCATAGTGACAAATATGGTAAACACTAAATGTTAACCACTAAGTAGCACAGAGCATCCTTATGAAGATACTGACATCGATAAATACCAACAAAATTGGTAAATCAACTAGCAGCAGAAAAGAATTAGAAGGCAAGGCCTATCAATATTCTTTGACGCAATTACCTCTGCATCACCGACACTGGCGGTGTTATGGACAATGGACTCATCATCATCCTCGCCTTCTTCATCAGTTTCTTGAGGTCCAGATAGTACAGTGGAAGTAGCAGCATCTACTGGGAAGTTCAATGACATAGCCTGGCCAATCTTTTGAAGAATCTCAGGGTCATTCCAGTACCTAGATGAAGTAAAGAAGAATATCTCAGCATCTTTAAGCTGTAATCAGGTATCCATACTCGCACGCAATACCTACTTCACCATTGCAGATGGACCACCACGCTCTATCTCATCAAGAATTGGCTTCAAAGACGGATCATCCTTGATACGGGCCATTCGCTCTTCAAGCTGCTCTTTGTGAGCTGGACTAGTCAAGTTCTCAAGCATACTGGACATTGCAGGATCCTGCCATACATAGGAGAACACTTGAGAAGAAAAAATGCATTGAGCATAAAATTTGGGTGACAAGCAAGGAAATAAAATGTGATACCTGCATAAGAGTATTCCCAAGACGCTCCGCCATTGACATAAACTGAGGATTCTGCATAACTTGTGTCATGGTTTCCATGTATGCTTGAGGATCCAAATTTGGAACACCCTGTTCCCCTGCACCCTGCGCACTTTTCTGAAGCTGCTCAGCCATCTGGTTGAATACAGGGTCGCTGGCGATTTGCTCAGCCATCTCCCTTATAGATGGATCCTTCAGGTGACAACAAGAAAGTTAGATATATACAAGAAAAACAAAGTAGAACTGCTTAAATGCACAAAAGAGGGTATGTCTCATGAATCCAGCACAGCAGAGGCCAAAAAGCATTTCAACTCCATACTTATAAAGATATATTAAGGGCACAAGGAGAAAACATACATTAAGCAAGCTGCTCATGTTGGAAAAATCAAAAGGACTGGGAAGGCCTGCACCAGCTGTCGGGGAAGCCCCCTTTTTTGCCTCAGACAGCCCCTCCGATTTGGAATCTTTGTTCGGGTCTGAAATGTAATCGGCAGATGGAAAGGGGAGCACATTAGAGGCTATCAAATTATGCATTAGAAATAATAATAAAAGGCCAAACTACCATTGCTTGCCTTTCTGTCTTAATGACACAAATCAAGTTACAAGCGCTATTTAAGTATCTTAACCGGCAGCGAAATGAACGATTTCATGCTCAACAAAATTACAATTATAACAACTATCTTAAGAAAGCAAACCCCTAGGCAGCCAAGCTACATCCTATACCAGCAGGAAATGGTTTCATGATTTGCACCTAGACATGTCCTGTTCATCATTGCACAGCAACAGAAAGAGCAGCAAAGTAGAAGCGCACATCTAGCTAGGCATTTCAATCGACAAACGAAGAGTCCTGCTGCCGTCGAAGTACAGAACAACGGCCCTCGTCGCCATGTCGTTCTCACAGAATCGACCCAAAACCTACAAAACCATAACTGCCCTTGCCCTGCGACACAATGAACTCCGAACCCGCCACTCCACGGACCACGCTAGGTGCTACTGGTAGGTAGTTCCCCTCGGCCACATGCCGCATCCCCCGAAATCGATCTAAGCCGCGCGCACGGCACGCTCCGGTTCCCGCGCCGCGGCAACCAGAACCCCGAAAACCACGGCCCCTGCCGCGGATCTAGCGGCTGGCCGCTAGCCGGCGAAGAGGGGTCATGGAACGGCGCGGGAAGGAAGAGCACGGGGAAATCGAGCGAAGACCGCGTGAACGGCGGGGAGGGCCGGAGGGGAGGGGCGTTGGGAGGTACTTACCGGAAGCCATGGCGGATCGGGCGGGCGGGCGGCGGCGACGCGGAGGAGGCTTGCGAGGGAGGGAAGGCAGCAGCGGTGAAGCGGCGAAGGCTATGAGAGGAGAGGAGAGGAGGAAAACCCTTGATGAGGGGAGGGGAGGTTGCTGATCGGGAAAAGGCGGAGAGCAAGTAGACGTATTTTTATGCTTTTCCCCTCCAACAAGAAATTATTTGAGGTAAAGGCACCGCAGGCCCAGAAACTTGCAGAGAATGTGATGATTTACTCGAGGTACTAGCAAAACTCCGTCCCGCCACCCAACAACTTGCATGGAATGTGACAGTTTGATCCAAAATCAATCAAGAAGCGAAAAGTGGTGCCGCGCTGGTTGATTTGCTCGTCGCCGTCGTTTTTGCAGATAAACCCATGCCCATTTTGTGAAGTTAACAGAGACAATGGCCACATCGGGTGGATCTGTAGAAAGCTCATCGCGGCGAGAGGTGACAAGATGTTCAAGCTGCCACTCTGAACCATTCACTCCGGCGTTCCCGACGGCCCACGACCACATGTGCCTTCCCTCTCACGTCACTATGTTGATAGCCTGATAGGTGACAGTTGAGAATAGTGTAATCGGGTGATGCATAAGTATGTTCAGTTCTTGTCATTTTGTTTTGTCAAAATGTGTGTACTTTTCTGATAGGTGACATTGAAGAGTAGTGCAATCGTGTGATGCATAATTATGCTCTGTTCTTAGGAAAGTAAAGAATTGTGATACCCTTTTCATCTGAGCCTTAGAATTTTTTCCATGAGGTCACATATAATGCTATGAATTTTAGAATTAGGTTGACATGGACACAATTCTAAATAATCCATTTCTATAAAACGAATGCGATGCACTTAGAAAAAAAAATCTTGTAGCAAGAATCCATGCATCAGGGCAATGTGGTTTTTAATGGGATCCCCCTCCGAGAGTGTGGTGCTGCAGCACACAGATGATGAAGGGAGCAATTGGAGTACCGAAGACGTTTTGCATGACGAATGACTCAGCCTCCCTGCGTGCACGTGTGCATGCAAGCGTTGCAGCCCTTATGGCATATTTGAAAAAAATAAAAACCTATATAAATTCGCAAAAAATCATACAAACCAAATTATCAATCTCCAAAGGCCACAAACCATCACACCTTTGGACCTGATTGTGTTTTGATTCAAATCTTTGGGGTCCTTTCTACATATTTCAAGGCTGCATTGTAATTTCATACTTGTTGTGTGCCATGTTGTTTCTGATTGTACTATATTGAATCTGCACCTACTAATAAAGGGAAGTGATATTCTTAGTCAGACATGTACTTTTGCAGAAATCTCCTGATATTTGTGGGAAACCAACCCGCAGTCTGTTATATTGTAATTGAGCGCGAGTCGGAGATGTTATTGGGCCTCACTGCGAGTCTGCGACGTTGATGTTTTTGGGCCAAGTTGCATAGATTCCACTCATGCTCATAAAACAAGTTTGTTAACAGGTTACAAGTCCCACCAAACTTCTTTACACCTGATTTCACCAATTTATATATGCTCGTGAGTATGAGGATTAACAAGTAGTCTGAGAAACAACTAATGGAGGGTGAGTTGTGGGTAGGAAAGAAATAAATCATCCAATTGGCATAATAACTAAATAAAATTGTGGATTGGGAAAAAATATAAACAAAGGGGATTGTGGGTTGCGAAATGAAAAATCCTGGTCCGCATAAATAAAGGGAATTGTGGACTGCGAAATGAAAAATCTCAGTTGACATAAATAATGGAAATTGTGGGTTGCGAAACGGAAAATCCGGTTGAAAACGGGGTTGTAGTATGTGAACGAAAAAACCTGATGGTATAAATAAAAGGGATTTTGGTCCATGAAACAAAAAGGTAAACAAATGTCTTCCCATTGGCATAAATAAAAAAAAGGCTATGTTGCGGTATAAATAGAAGGTGTTGTGAGCTGCGAACAAAAAATAAATAAAAATCTCTTGGTTGGCATAAACAAAAGGGTTGTGCTGTGGAGTGAAGAAAATAAGTAAACAACACTGGGTGAACAATTTCAGTATTTTAGGCCAATATTATTTTCGTTCAAAGGCTGAATTATGTCGACAATTTCAGCATTTTTGCAACACTGGGTGCTACTCTTATCTAAAGTTTCGAGGTCCTTTGGGACCTTAAAAAAAACGCGACGCCGCAGTCCATTTCTGAGCTTATCCGAGAGCGGGACGGCTGTCAGTTGCCCGACGGCCGGCATCAACGCCGATGCCCTCTCCCTTCCTTCCCGCCGGTGCTGCCATGGCTTCAACCCTCGCCGCCCTTCCCCCCGGGCTCCCACCGTCGCCACCTCCAATCCAGACCCCTCATCGCCACTTCAACCCACGGATGCCAAACCTGCAGGCGCTCTCGTCCGAAACCCCCTCCGCCTCCGCCATGGCGTCGCTCCTCGCCGCCGCCGCGCGCGCCGGCGACCTCCGCCTCGGCCGCGCGCTCCACCGCCGCCTCCTCGGCGCCGAGATCCTCGACACCGACGCCTTGGTCGCCAACTCGCTCCTCACCATGTACTCCAAGTGCGGCCACGTGAGCGCCGCGCGCAGGGTGTTCGACGGAATGCGCGGCCTGCGGGACCTCGTGTCCTGGACGGCAATGGCCTTCTGCCTCGCGCGAAACGGCGCGGAGCAGGAGGCCCTGCTCCTCCTCGGCGAGATGCTCGAGTCGGGGCTCCGGCCCAACGCGTTCACGCTCTGCGCAGCCGCTCGTGCCTGCTTTCCGGGGGAGCTCTTTCGCCTGTCTGGCGCCGCGGTCCTTGGGTTTGTGCTCAAGACGGGGTTCTGGGGCACTGACGTGTCGGTGGGCTGCGCCTTGATTGATATGTTCGCCAGGAACGGAGACCTGGTGGCAGCACGGAAGGTGTTTGATGGGTTGGTTGAGAGGACAGTGGTCGTCTGGACTCTGATGATTACACGGTATGTGCAAGGCGGGTGTGCAGGCAAGGCGGTTGAATTATTTCTTGGCATGCTAGAAAATGGTTTTGAGCCCGACGGATACACCATGAGCAGCATGATTTCGGCATGTGCAGAGCAAGGATCAGTCAGATTCGGGCAGCAACTGCATTCTCTAGTACTACGGCTGGGGCTGGTTTCTGATACTTGTGTGAGCTGTGGACTTGTGGACATGTACGCAAAATTACAAATGGAACAGTCCATGGAATGTGCAAGGAAAGTCTTCAAACGAATGCCCACACATAACGTCATGTCATGGACAGCACTGATATCAGGATATGTGCAATGTGGAGCACAGGAAAACAATGCAATAGAACTCCTCTGCGAAATGTTAAATGAGAGCATTGAACCAAACCACATCGCATATTCTAGTCTTCTTAAGGCCTGTGCAAACCTTTCTGATCAAGATTCAGGCAGACAGATTCATGCCCGTGTCATGAAAACCAGCATAGGGAATGTAAACGTTGTTGGGAATGCTCTGGTCAGCATGTATGCTGAATCTGGTTGCATGGAGGAGGCTAGAAAGGCGTTCGACCAGCTTTATGAAAGGAACATACTTTCCACCAGTTCTGATATTGGTGGAACCGAGAGCAGCAATGCCTCTTGGAGTTCTCAGATTGAGAGCATGGACGTCGGAGTCAGCACCTTCACATTTGCTAGTCTGCTTAGTGCTGCTACCACTGTAGGGTTGCCAACCAAGGGTCAGCAACTGCATGCGCTTTCAATCAAAGCAGGCTTTGAGTCTGATCAAGGTATAAGCAACTCCCTTGTTTCCATGTATTCTAGGTGTGGATATTTGGATGATGCTTGTCGAGCATTTGATGAAATGGACGACCATAATGTGATTTCATGGACTTCAGTAATCAGTGGCTTAGCCAAGCATGGGCACGCGGAACGAGCGTTGTCATTGTTTCATGACATGATCTTATCCGGTGTCAAACCAAATGATGTCACATACATTGCTGTGTTATCCGCCTGTAGCCATGTTGGTCTGGTGAAAAAAGGAAAGGAATACTTCAGATCAATGCAGAAGGATCACGGACTCGTACCGAGGATGGAACATTATGCTTGCATGGTGGATCTTCTTGCACGATCAGATCTTGTTCAAGAAGCCCTGGAGTTCATTAATGAAATGCCCTGTAAAGCGAATGCATTGATTTGGAAGACTCTCCTCGGTGCTTGTAGGACTTACGATAATATTGAGATTGGTAAAATTGCAGCCAATCATGTCATAGATCTCGAGCCGCGAGATCCAGCTCCATATGTCCTTCTCTCAAACTTGTATGCCCATGGTGGTTTATGGGACGAAGTCGCAAGAATAAGGAGTCTGATGAGACACAAGAACTTGAGTAAAGAAACTGGCTTGAGTTGGATGCATGTTGGAAACACGATTCACGAGTTCAGAGCTGGTGACACCGGCCATCCGCAAGCACAAGAGATCTATGCAAAGTTGTCTGCGTTGATCAGAGAAATTAAAGACATTGGCTACGTACCAGACACAAGCATCGTGCTCCATGACATGTCGGATGAGCTCAAGGAGGAGTGTCTGCTCCAGCACAGTGAGAAGATTGCTGTGGCATTTGGTTTGATTACTACATCGCCAACAAAACCAATAAGGATCTTTAAGAATCTCCGTGTGTGCGCAGATTGCCATTCTGCAATCAAGTATATCTCTAAATCCACTGGAAGGGAGGTAATACTGAGAGATAGCAACAGGTTCCATAGGATGAAAGATGGGAAATGCTCATGCGGAGAGTACTGGTGAGCTGTGAATGGCGATTGATGAGCAGGTTTGGTTTTTTGCTTAAGAAACTCTAGAGGTTTCTTGCTCAGCATGGCCTTTTTGCTGGTAAACACTAACTGATGTTCATTTTTTTTAGCTTTTCTAAACCATTGATTTTGCAAAGGATTAGATGTTGTTTCTGTATAGTTAGTCTATCATAAAGTTATAGAGTATGTAAAGTCATATGAACAATACAAACTTGACTAGCAGCATGTTTCTTATCTTTTTGGGTATACTTGGATTACTTCCGGAAGTCCTTAGCTGATAGCTGGTTAGAAGAATAAATACATCCATTTAATTCCCAGTAGGGGGAATGAACTTAGTTGTTTTCCACCCAGGAAGGAACAAAATGATCCATTTAGTCCACATCCAGGAACAATGTTTACATGGAAAATGCTGCACTTCATGGACTCTCCTTGGGTTACCATGTGCTGCTCATAAGGTTGAGGGTGATCAAAATGACAAATACATACACATGATGAAGACAAAAATTCATTCTAGATCCAGAAGCATCAACCGTTTGAACCCATGGTCGCATCTGACAACATAATACAAAAGCCTTCTGTTAAAACAGACAAGCTGACTGAATACATACATCAGTATCACAAGAGTATATGGATCATACTCCCTCCGTCCGAAAATACTTGTCATCAAAATGGATAAAAAAGGATGTATCTATAACTAAAATACGTCTAGATACATCCCCTTTTATTTATTTTGATGACAAGTAATTCCGGACGGAGGGAGTACTGTACAGGCTAATTCTTCATATCACAACTGTCAGACAGTTTGCAGTATGCAGTGAGAGAGTCAAAATAGCTGCACTATTTAATAAAATGCCCAGACTGAAGTGCACGAGAAAAGTACTAAATCAGAACTTGTCTCATTCCATCCTTCTCAGTTCTGGTGGAAGCCGCACACCGTGTAACACTGGAGTCTTGGATCTCCATCAATTCAGTCAGACAAGCCATTAACAGCTTTTGTTTTTGCCCATGGAAGTATCCTAGACTTGTGAAGTACCACCACGATTTGGTTGAAGTTCCTGCATTAGTTCATGTCTCACCTCTGTCACCAGGTGATGCCTACGAAATGTTGAATTGAGATGGCATCTCCCGTTAAGATCCAGCAGCCACTTAAATCCAACACATTTAGCCGGACAGGGGGCACAAATCCCACAAAAAACAAGATGTGTCAAATTTGAGGCGGAACACGGGACATGCAATGCAGGGTTAGACAAGAAGTCACTTTTTAGGTACAGATATTTTACGGCTCTAGAGGATGCCAGCCAAAGGAGGTATAGTGCATCCTCCAGATTTAGACTTACAAAGATACTAGTTGAATGCCCGTGCAATGCTATGGAAAAAGATAGCACTGAATATAAGTGTTTGTTGAAAGCAGGACAAACATCAATGTTTTTCACACCTCACTACTCATGGCTAGTTCCTGGTTGCCTCGCTACAATTATTGTAGCCCTGGATGTTGTCCTCTTCAACTCTAATGAATCTCTGATGTGTTCCTATCTTGTAGGGAACAAAAGGTTACGCATTTGGAGTCTTACCCTTAATACTGATGATAAATAAGTACTAAAAGATGATATTGTTGTAACCCGCATCAACCTTTTGAATATATATTTCGTAGTGGGGGAAGCCCTGTCAGCACCACCTCTATCCGCTACGCTTTAGAAAATGCAATATTAACATCCATACTCCAGATTTGGCAGTGTTCAAAGTAACGAAGTTTTGATGGAAGGATTCAAAAAGAGTAGCATGCCACGTCACCATGTACTCATGCCTCGCCACCGGATATAAATACAAATCGAACGGTCTATGCTGGAAAGGGCGATTAGTTCTGGCGTTTCTTCCAGGTTTCAATCTATCCAACTTTCATTGTTCCCTTCCTCCTAGCAGTGGCAGCATGTCCCTTGGCTTTGCCATTGTTAAGATGTCGCTCTGCTGTTATCTGGCACTAACCTATATAGCAGCCATCTTCAGTTCTTGGCAGTTGCAAATTTAGTAGTTCAGTTCAGTTCTTGCGTAACCTGCTGCAAATTTACTTCGTTTTAGGGAGCTTCAAACATCAGCTGATGGACCTTCTGACTGTTCAATCTAGGCAGGAAATATCCACTGCTTCTTGAAGAAAGGGCCCAGATTGATGCTTGGAACATCTTGAAGACATGAGAAATTATGTAATTGAGTATGTGCTGCTCAAATTATGTAATGGTCGACCAGGTTGCCTGTAATGGAGCATGTGTTATGTGGAGTGTATGGGTATGTGGGCACTGTGCTGTTCAATTTTTGTACTGCTGTAGAGTGTCACATGTTTTTTTTTTTCAATATGAAAAATGGAACATCCAACAGATGGTGGATTTTGGCAATAATGATCAGGATTAAGGCCAGACTAATTTTACGTGGAGATCGATGTTGGAATGGGTAACCACCGTGCACTTTCGCAGTTCTCTGATCATACTCTCATACTCAACAGAACAGCTTTTCATACACATAACAGATTCAAAGGGGTCGGAACCGGAAAACACAGGCAAACAGCTGAGGATAAACAAGCGGCAATCGTCTCAAGGACAAAACTGCTGCTTCTAAGGCAAAAGTCATCTCTGTTCCTATGGTGCACAATTGGTTCAGTTTCTAGTTGTATCAAAATCTCTTCTTTGGATTGAGAACACGGCAAAATTTCAGAGGACTATCATTGTCAGGTCTGAATTAATGCCGCTTCCTCTTGCCACCTTTCTGGTGTTTTCTCCGCCCCGCGCTCTGTCTACGCGGCTCACTGGAACCACCGTCGTCGTCTTCCTTCTCGCCATCGAGCAGCGTGTTCATCCCAAGGTCGAATCCGTCGGTCAGGCCTTGTAACCTGTACACAGAAACATGCCAGTTCATAAGTTGGTTAGGAAACGCAAAAGATCTTAAAAGGGTAAGCTCAGCTAAATGTGGCCACAGCTATCTTCATTAAACTCATGTGGCTGGTGGGTTCACTTTATAAGGGGGAAGCCTGTACCACAAGAGAAAATCCATAAACTCTGTAGAACGATGGAACAACATACCCATGAAGCTGCTTTTTCATCTGCTTCTCCATGTACTTTTCACGTTTGGTTACGGGAGCTCGGGTGAACAGCTCCTCTTCCGCCTTCTCTTGCTTCTCTCTCTGCCGCATGTAGGCCATAAATTCTTTACTTTCGTCACCCGCTGTTTCCTTCCACTGCAACATTGCGCAGAAAACTTAGTTACCTCGATGTAGCTTAGTGTAGCCAACTATACAAAAAGACAAAATATACAAACCTCTTCAGGTCTATCCGCGGCATCATCAATCATCTCCTTAAAGTAAGGATTCTCTGTTGCCATACGCAATAATCTTTTCTCTTTCCTTATAGCGTCTTTACTATGACCATCATCCATGGCAGCTGGCCCAATTCTCGGAGGAACGTAGATACCATCTTTGCCCTGAAGTCAAACAGCTACACACATCAGACACAACAAATCTGTGTAAATTGAACTCTAGTCATGAAATCATCATTACTGATATAAAACAGAGTGACCTATATTCACGTCATTAACAGGAATAGTGCAGTTAGAATATGGCAGCATTTAAGCAACGGGTAGCAGTATCCACAAAAGCAACAATATAAGCTTGATACAGTCCACTTAGAACCAGGCACATAAACCAAGTTAACAGTGTAAAATCTCGGATTCATCAGAAGTTGCTAAGTAGCAACTTAATTTGATTCTGCAAGACACTGCACTGAAAATATCGATTTCTCATCCAACTGACAACTATATTATGTACAGAAAACAGCTCGGTAAGGATGGATAGATTTGATGTCATAAAAATATACTCCCTCCGTTCCTAAATATAAGTCTTTTTTAGACATTTCAAATGGACTAGAATATACGGATGTATGTAGACATATTTTAGAGTGTAGATACACTCAATTTGCTTCGTATGTAGTCACTTGATAGAATCTCTAGAAAGACTTATATTTGGGAACAGAGGGAGTATATAAGATTCATTGATTGATGTTTGGGCTAAAGAAGCTGCTAAATTCAATGCACAAATTTTGACGGTAACTGATTGGTGTGTGTGTCAGCGTGAACAGAGTGACGAACAGTCAAACATTATCACCTTAACACATACAAGGGAAAACATCAGTTAGTGAGAATTTCACCTGTCCTTCAGGAGCAATTTTGGGATCCATCATATCCGGGTTTGGCCGGTACCCCAACAGGTCATCCTCGCCTTGCTGCCTGCCCTTGACATTGACCTCAGCGTCTGGCGCCTTATCCTGGGCAGTCGCACCATCTGCAGCATTGGTGAGCTTCTGGATCTGGTACTCCATCTTCTTGTCTATTGGGCGAATCTAGCACACAGAAAACATAACACCATCTACTATTAGACAGCTGCAAAAATGGAGACTGACAGCTTAACAATCAACACTTAAGGGCGCCCACACCTTCTCAAGAAACAGCCTGATCTCAACAAGGCTGCGCACGACGGGGTGGCCATCGACGGACAGTCCCTTGGCCTTGCGTAGCAGGTAGTAGACGAGGTCCTGGCAGTAGCTCAGCAGCAGATGGTGCTTGGCCTCCAGGTACCCAATGCCATCGCCTGTCGGCAGCTGGTTTTTCCTAACCTACAGCACACAGAAAATTGAACAGAATTGTCAGTTTTTGCCACCCACCCAAAAGCTAACATTAGGATTTAGGAATGGATGGAAGACATGTCAAAGTTGACTTGATTGATTTGCTTGTCAGACAAATAGTACAGAGAACAGATCAGTGATTATGTGGCTCTAAGGGCTCCAAGAGATGCAGTCATAAACAGTGATGGGGTGAATGTGGTTCCTGAAGTCTGGGCTATTATTAGAGATAAAATCAAGCAGTTTCCAGAAACTCTTAAAAGTGGCTCATGGGTAAATTTTGAAACAAATCTCTTAACTTGGCAAATATAGCAGAAACAGTAAAGATTAATCGCCGCTACTTCTTGAAATGCAAGCTGGGGCAACAAAACCCTAATAAATAGTGTCTCAGTTGGAATAGGTGGTAGCTTCCTTGCACCTCTGTTTGTGCATACAGCTCTCCAGACTGGTCCTTTTCTAGGTTTTCTAAACTAAAGATTGTTTACAGCCAGATTTTGATCTCATCTGACCTGAAAATGTTACTAATTTTCAGACCGGAAGCAGCAGAATCTGCCAAAGACCAACAACTGAGATTGAAAGTGTGCACTTGGGGGGACATGTTTCTGTGTTCCTTTTGCCGGCACCTATCATACCTGGTGCACTGGCACTTCTTATAGATTCTCAAGAATTCAAAATGTGATCGAGTCGCTATCTGTTTGACTAAATGTGACATTCATGCAATACCTAGGATAAGAGATCAGTGCAAGCATAGGCTGCTGACCAGTGCATGTATTGTTCCCTATCCTTTATTTGTCCTGGTACCTAGCTGAAAGACCTTAGGGAGGCACTTGGTTGCAGAAAGAATGTTTGGTCGTGAGTCAATTACAAGTAGGCTAAAAATGGTCTCACATTAACTGGTGATGGCCACCATGCCCTCTGTTCTGTATTTATGTCGCTCCCTTCTATTCTCCGGTTTTCTCAGTCAACAGGGCTTGATTGATTGGAGGTGTTGATTAAGATGTTTTTTAGGCTTCATTGTATTGATATTGTGCTTCGGCTTGAAGATGATGGGAACTATGGCAAGTTAGAGACTAACTACTGGTGTTGTTTAATCAGTACTCCCTCCGATCCAAAATAAGTGTCGCAGTTTTGAACTACGGTATTATGGATCAGAGTGAGTAGTTTTCTTTTCCAGCCCTGTTGCTCCTTCTTCCTGCCTACTAATAGGCTTCCATGTTTGCAGGCTGATGTTTGGAAGCGAGATTAACTAAATGCCCATGTTTAGGTTCTTCCTAAACAAGACCACACAAAATTCAACAGAATTTTCTTCATTTTCTCCATGGCCCCCCAAAAGCTTAACCAGAATCACATCCAAATTCCGGCGGCTAAACTCGGGCATAATCATCACAATCATAGCGTGGGACGGGGAGCCCGCGAGGGGAAAAGCGGGGGTACCTTGCGGGTGAGCGACTCGACCTTGGACCTGACGAGGTCGAGCCCGTCCTTCATTTCCTTGAGAGCGGCGAGCAGCTTGGGCGCGTCATCCCTGTTAATGAACAAAACCAAACTCGTGTGAACCCTCCTTGGTATTTTCCGGGCGAGCGATTCTGCGGAACGACGACGGGACGCGCGGGAAGCGAGGGGGGATTACCGCACGAGGGCCTGCGCTTTCCTCTCGTCGTCCGCTCCGGCGACGGCGGCGGCCGTCATCGCCGTTTCTCTGCCTGCCCGAGGCGGGGAAAGTCCAGGGGTGTCGCCGGTAAGGGGCGGCCGCGCGAGCAAACGAGCCGCCGGGCGCTGCGGAGGAGGGCGCCGGATGGCGGGGGGGAAGTGGGGACGGCCGGATGAGGGCGCCGCCGGGTTTGGTTGTGCACACGAAAAACCCTAGGTGCGGCGTTTGTTTCCCTGGCTCGCAACGGGCGTGCAAAAACCAGCCCGTTTGGTGTCCTGTGTGGCCCAGCCGATGCAAAAAAGAGCCTCTCAGCCGCACTGCACCTGTGTCATTCGTCGCAACTTGAGATTTTTTTTTAGATTCATTTATTTAAAATATTTTATCTTTTAAACCATGCGTCTAAATCTCGACCGATTTCATCGTCGGATTCCTTGCGTCGAGATATTCAAAATTAGATCCTATGTTGATAGGTTTTGACGATTTTTTTTCTAAAAAAAACCAGGCGAACAAATCGTGCCTCTAATGAAAAAAAAGAATTTGTTTCCAAGAGGCACGGCGCGGAAGGAAAAATAACATGTTTTATTGTTCCGAGAGGCACGGCCGTGCCTCTCGCGGAAGCAAAACCGCGCCTCCCGTGAAAGCAAAATCGTGCCTCTCGCGGAAGCAAAAACGTGCCTCTCGCGAAAGTAAAATCGTGTCTCTCGCAAAAGCAAAACCGTGCCTCTCGCGAAAGCAAAAAAAATACACATTTTTTTTGTTTTCAAGAGTGCCTCTCACAGAAGCAAAATTGTGCCTCTCGCGAAAGAAAAAAAGGTGTTTTTCACGCAAAAATGTGTCGGTGGTGGAACGGCGCCGACGTGTTGGGGCGGGAGAGGGTGAGGCTCCGTGAACCGTCCCTTGGGTCGTTGGCGCCGCTGGGGTCCTTCGGCTCCACTCGCATCTCCGCCGGCTGCGCCCCCAACTCAAAGGCGCCCTGCAGGAGGGAAGGCTCCCACGGCGGCAAGGAGCAGAGAGCTCCAGTTGCGGCCATGGCGAGATCTACCATGGGGATGGAATGAGTGGGAGTGGGTCGGTGTGTGCGTGGGCCCGAACCTATTTTCAAACGCCACTAGCGTCCGTCTCTGCGCATCCACACCCCTGGCCCCGCAAGTAGGCCCAACTTTTCAGGTTTGCTATTAGTTGCGGTTCACAGCTCATTTAGTGCAATATGTTATTCACTTGCCGAAGAAGTGGTGGCCTTCTGTTATTTTTGGCAAAAGAGGTAGTTTTAGAGTATCCTAGCCGCAAATGTGGTTATTTTCAGCAATTTACTCAAACATCCGTGATCCTATTAAACTTCCCCATCAAAATCTAGCCACATTTGAAGAGTTTGTTCAAATGCATTAATAAATTTGGCATCGAGCAACTGAAGGAAGATCTGATTGAGCATCTATGGGCTGTTAAGAGGGATGACAATGTTGGAGTGTAATATTTGAACCTTTTGAAATTTGAACTATTACTGCATTTGAACATTTGAACTATTTTAGACTATATGTGCGGCTATTTGATCATGTGAACTTTAAAAAATAGAGTCGGATGTATGCGAGTAGCGTTCAATGGTCAACTTCCGCATTCGTGTCCGCAGACTGGTCCCGCTTGTCTGCAGACAAATATCGGAGCAAATATGCGGGTCAACAATGAAGATACCCTAAGGTGGTATAGGAGCTCTCTTGAAAAAAGCACCTCACTTGCAACCCCTTTCTACATATGAAAAAGCGTTTGGGAAACAATATGTGGTTTAATGATTAGAAGAACATTGACATCTCCAGCCCATCCGAGTTCAAATTCCAGACTTGATATCTCGCATTTTTTAGGTTTATTTCAAGTCTTTTGATGATGTGCGTCCAATCGGCTATGAAGATGTCTCTGACAACTTTTATGAATCTTAAGATGATGTTGCATCTCAGTCTCTCAGAAGTGCTAGTAGAGATAGAGTGTGCATGAGTTTACAAGGGTGAGCTTGTGTATGTACGAGCATCTGTGTAGGAAAACGTTCCGAGTCGGCGCGCCGGCCAAGTATTGCGTCGGTCCTGTGCAAGACATCTGATCATTTCAGATCGTGTGCCTCACATGCCCGCGCTGGACAGGACCCACACACTGTAGCTTTTACCTTATCTATTCATGGACGCCCCATCCTCTCGCTTTCTTCCTCGTGAAACACAGGCCTTCTCCTGTTCTTCTTCCCCATCGCACAAGACGCCATGGCTCCAGCCGTTCTAGTGCCGCTGCACTCCAAGGCCATGGCTGCCGCCACCATCGGTGCTACCACTGACTGAGCACATGGTTTCTCTATACGACGGTGACATACTCAGCCACATCTCTTTTCGTTTTTGTTGCAACTGGCACCGCTAGAAGCTACAACCAGCGTCGGGGAAGCTGGAACCGGCCTAGATTTTTGCTACAGCCAGGCAACGGCGAGCGTGGCTGGGGATGACAACGCCACAATTTTTGCTGCAACGGGCAACCAGGAAAGCTACCACCGGCTCACAGATTTTCTACAACTGGGAAGACAATGAAGTGTGGCTGGTGACATCAGGCTGCAAATTTGTTGCATCCGGCAGTGGGAAAGCTACTACCAGTGACCGAATTTGCTGCAACCGGCGAGCGGTGGTGCGATGAGCGGTGACATGGGTGACCACGGCGACCATGATTTTTGCTACGACCGATACTGTTTTTTGCTACCACCGCGGTGAGCGCGTGCTGCAAGTGGTGCAGCGACGGGGAGCTGCGACCTCGATGGCGGATGCTAGAACCGGCGTAGTACATCGCACGGATGCTACAACTGTTAGGGGAAAAGCTCCAACCTCGATGGAGAAAGCTTCATCCGCCGGGGAAATAGCTTCAACCTCAGAGGAAAAAGCTTCAACCGTCAGAACAGAACTTGCTTCCAACAGGAGATGAACGAGAGCGAATGGAGGAGGCGATGGGCCGCGCCCGCGCGCATGTCGAGGATGCAGCGGTCGTGGCCGAAGACGTGCCTGCTGGTGGTGCGGGCGAGGGATGATAGTGTGGGCGCACAACGCATAGGAGAACGAGATCTACAAGGGGAAGAAGTGAGATGACTCGTGGGGAGAAGAGATTCTAATCTGACGGTTGTGAGTTCTCCAATCGGACGATGCCCATACGACCGGCGAAAGCCTGCGCCGGTCGACCGGCGCAAATGACTGCCCATCTATGTATGCGTTTTTTTTGGGTAATGTTTGGAGACGGTGCGCTGCTACCTCTTGAGCATGTGTTGGTTTTTCCCTTGAAGAGGAAAGGGTGATGCAGCAAAGTAGCGTAAGTATTTTCCTCAATTTTGAGAACCAAGGTATCAATCCAGTAGGAGACGACACAAAAGTCACCTAGTACCTGCACAAACAATTAAGAACCTTGCAACCAACGTTATAAAAGGGTTGTCAATCCCTTCACGGTCACTCACAAAAGTGAGATCTAATAGAGATAGTAAAGTAAATATTTTTGGTATTTTTGTTGTATAGATTGGAAAGTAAAGATTGCAAAATAGTAAACAAGATTTAAAGAGATGTGATATAATGGAAAATAGATGTAATATAATAGAAAAGAGACTCCGGGGCCATAGGTTTCACTAGTGGCTTCTCTCGAGATAGCATGTATTACAGTGGGTGAACAAATTACTGCCGAGCAATTGATAGAAAAGCGCATAATTATAAAGACATCTAAGGCAATGATAATGAACATAGGCATCACGTCTGTGTCAAGTAGACCGAAACGATTCTGCATCTACTGCTATTACTCCACACATCAACCGCTATCCAGCATGCATCTAGAGTATTAAGTTCATAAGAACGGAGTAACGCATTAAAAAAGATGACATGATGTAGAGGGATAAACTCAAGCAATATGATATAAACCCCATCTTTTTATCCTCGATGGCAACAATATAATACGTGTCTTGCTGCCCCTACTGTCACTGGGAAAGGACACCGCAAGATTGAACCCAAAGCTAAGCACTTCTCCCATTGCAAGAAAGATCAATCTAGTAGGCCAAACTAAACTGATAATTCGAAGAGACTAGCAAAGATATCAAATCATGCATATAAGAATTCAGAGAAGAACCAAATAATATTCATAGATAATCTTGTTCATAAATCCACAATTTATCGGATCTCGGCAAACACACCGCAAAAGAGTATTACATCGAATAGATCTCCAAGAACATCGAGGAGAACTTTGTATTGAGAATCAAAGAGAGAGAAGAAGCCATCTAGCTAATAACTATAGACCCGAAGGTCTGTGGTAAACTACCCATGCTTCATCGGAGAGGCAACGATGTTGATGTAGAAGCCCTCCGTGATCGATTCCCCCTCCGGCAGATCGCCGGGAAAGGCCCCAAGATGGGATCTCACGGTACAGAAGGTTGCGGCGGTGGAAAAATGGTTTCGTGGCTCCCCTGATGTTTCTAGGGTATAAGTATATATGCGAAAGAAGAACGTCGGTGGAGCTACGAGGGGGCCATGAGGGTGGGGGCGCGCCTACCCCCCTAGGCGCGCCCTCCTGCCTCGTGGATGCCTCGTGGCATTTCTGACTTCAACTCCAAGTCTTCTGGTTTGCTTCGGTACAAGAAAGATCATCACAAATGTTTCATTTTGTTTGGACTCCATTTGGTATTCCTTTTCTGCAAAACTCTAAAATAGGCAAAAAAACAAAAACTGGCATCGGGCCTCCGGCTGATAGGTTAGTCCCAAAAACAATATAAAAGAGCATATTAAAGCCCATTAAATGTCCAAAACAGATAATATAATAGCATGGAACAATAAAAAAATTATAGACACGTTGGAGACGTATCAAGCATCCCCAAGCTTAATTCCTGCTCGTCCTTGAGTAGGTAAATGATAAAAATAGAATTTTTGATGTGGAATGCTACCTAACATAATTATCAATGTAATTTTCTTTATTGTGGCATGTTCAGATCCGAATGATTCAAGACAAAAGTTTAATATTGACATAAAAATAATAATACTTCAAGCATACTAACAAAGCAATCATGTCTTCTCAAAATAAGATGGCTAAAGAAAGTTCATCTCTACAAAATCATATAGTTTGGCTATGCTCCATCTTCATCACACGAAATATTCAAATCATGCACAACCCCGGTTTCAGCCAAGCAATTGTTTCATACTTTAGTATTCTCAAACCTTTTCAACTTTTACGCAATACATGAGCATGAGTCATGGACATAGCACTATAGGTGGAATAGAGTGATGGTTGTGTAGAAGACAAAAAAGAGGAAGATGGTCTCACATCAACTAGGCATATTAATGGGCTATGAAGATGCCCATCAATAGATATCAATGTGAGTGAGTAGGGATTGCCATGCAAACAGATGCACTAGAGTTATAAATGTATGAAAGCTCAACAAAAGAAACTAAGTGGGTGTGCATCCAACTTGCTTACTCATGAAGACCTAGTGCATTTGAGGAAGCCCATCGTTGGAATATACAAGCCAAGTTCTATAACGAAAAATTCCCACTAGTATATGAAAGTGACAAAATAAGAGACTCTCTATCATGAAGATCATGGTGCTACTTTGAAGCACAAGTGTGGAAAAGGGATAGTAGCATTGCCCTTCTCTCTTTTTCTCTCCTTTTTTTGTTTGGCTTCTTTGGCCTTTTTTTTCATTGGCTTCTTTGGCCTCTCTTTTTTATTTCCGCACACGGGACAATGCTCTAATAATGATGATCATCACACTTCTATTTATTTACAACTCAAGAATTACAACTCGATACTTAGAACAAAATATGACTCTATATGAATGCCTCCGGCGGTGTACCGGGATGTGCAATGATTCAAGAGTGACATGTATGAAAAATTATGAACGGTGGCTTTTGCCACAAATACAATGTAAACTACATGATCATGCAAGGCAATATGACAATGATGAAGTGTGTCATAATAAACGGAACGGTGGAAAGTTGCATGGCAATATATCTCGGAATGGCTATGGAAATGCCATAATAGGTAGGTATGGTGGCTGTTTTGAGGAAAGTAAATGGTGAGTTTATGGTACCGGCGGAAGTTGCGCGGTACTAGAGAGGCTAGCAATAATGGAAGGGTGAGAGTGCGTACAATCCATGGACTCAACATTAGTCATAAACAACTCACATACTTATTGCAAAAATCTACAAGTCATCAAAACCAAGCACTACGCGCATGCTCCTAGGGGAAGGGTTGGTAGGAGTTAATCATCGCACGATCCCGACCTCCACACATAAGGAAGACAATCAAAGAAACACCTCATGCTTCAAATTTGTTACACAACGATTGCCATGCATGCTACGGGACTTCCAAACCTCAACACAAGTATTTATCAAATTCACGATTACTCTACTAGCATGACTCTAATATCACCATCCTCATATCTCAAAACAATCATCAAGAATCAAACTTCTCATAGTATTCAACGCACTTTATATGAAAGTTTTTATTATACCCATCTTGAATGCCCATCATATTAGGACTAGTTTTATAGCCAAAGCAAATTACCATGCTGTTCTAAAAGACTCTCAAAATAATATAAGTGAAGCATGAAAGATCAATAATTTCTATAAAATAAAACCACCACCGTGTTCTAAAAAGATATAAGCGAAGCACTAGAGCAAAATTGTCTAGCTCAAAAGATATAAGTGAAGCACATAGAGTATTCTAATAAATTCCGATTCATGCGTGTCTCTCTCAAAAGGTGTGTACAACAAGGATGATTGTGGTAAACTAATAAGCAAATACTCAAATCATACAAGACGCTCCAAGCAAAACACATATCATGTGGTGAATAAAAATATAGCCTCAAGTAAAGTTACCGATAGATGAAGCCAAAAGAGGGGTTGCCTTCCGGGGCATCCCCAAGCTTAGGCTTTTGGTTGTCCTTAAATTTTACCTTGGGGTGCCTTGGGCATCCCCAAGCTTAGGCTCTTGCCACTCCTTATTCCAAAATCCATCAAATCTTTACCCAAAAACTTGAAAACTTCACAACACAAAACTTCAACAAAGAATCTCATGAGCTCCGTTAGTATAAGAAAATAAACAACCACTTTAAGGTACTGTAATGAACTCATTCTTTATTTATATTGGTGTTAAACCTACTGTATTCCAACTTCTCTATGGTTCATAACCCCCCCCCCCCCGATACTACTCATAGATTCATCAAAATAAGCAAACAACACACGAGAAACAGAATCTGTCAAAAACAGAACAGTCTGTAGCAATCTGTAACTTCCGAATACTTCTGTAACTCCAAAAATTCTGAAATAAATTTGGTGGATGTGAGGAATTTGTCTATTAATCATCTGCCAAAAGAATCAACCTAAAAGCACTCTTCTGTAAAAAATTACAGCTATTCTCGTGAGTGCAGAAGTTTATGTTTTTTTACAGCAAGATCGTAAAGACTTCACTCAAGTCTTCCCAAAGGTTCTACTTGGCACAAACACTAATTGAAACATAAAACCACATCTAACCAGAAGCTAGATGAATTATTTATTACTAAACAGGAGCAAAAAGCAAAGAACAAAAATAAAATTGGGTTGCCTCCCAACAAGCGCTATTGTTTAACGCCCCTAGCTAGGCATAAAAACAAGAATAGATCTAGGTATTGCCATCTTTGGTTTTTACTCTTTTGAGGGAATTTTGTTCAGGTCCGGGAAGTTCTTTAGGCTTTCTTTCGTATCTAGAAATTTTTAGATCTAAAGCATCCAACCGTTTATTACAAAGAGTGATCAACATGTTCATACGGTGGATATTCCCACTCACATTTTTGAGAGGTTCAAGCGATTTTTGAAAAAATTTAACTACCTCACAAAGTTTTTAAAAAGTTTGAGCTCCCTCGTGGGTTTGGGGTAAACCCAAAGGTGGAGGTGATATACCAACTAGTCCTTCTAGAATTCCATAAACGACGTTTGATACGTCCATTTTGCATCATGCTTTTATATCGATATTTATTGCATTATGGACTGTTATTACACGTTATGTCACAATACTTATGCCTATTCTCTCTTATTTTACAAGGTTTACATGAAGAGAGAAAATGCCGGCAACTGGGATTCTGGGCTGGAAAAGGAGCAAATATTAGAGACCTATTCTGCACAGCTCCAAAAGTCCTGAAACTCCATGAAAGTCATTTTTGGATTTAATAAAAAATACCGAGCAGAAGAAATACTAGAGGGGGCCCACACCCTGGCCACGAGGGTGGGGGGCACACCCTACCCCCTGGGCACGCCCCCTGCCTCGTGAGCCCCCTGGCAACCCTCCGGTGGCCATCTTCTGCTATATGAAGTCTTTTACCCTGGAAAAAAATCATAAGCAAGCTTTCAGGACGAAACTCCGCCGCCACGAGGCGGAACCTTAGCGGAACCAATCTAGGGCTCCAGCGGAGCTGTTCTGTCGGGGAAACTTCCCTCCGGGAGGGGGAAATCTGAAGGAAATATGCCCTAGAGGCAATAATAAAGTTATTATTTATTTCCTTATATCATGATAAATGTTTATTATTCATGCTAGAATTGTATTAACCGGAAACACAATACATGTGTGAATACATAGACAAACTGAGTGTCACTAGTATGCCCCTACTTGACTAGCTCGTTTATCAAAGATGGTTATGTTTCCTAGCCATGGACAAAAGAGTTGTCATTTGATTAATTGGATCACATCATTGAGAGAATGATGTGATTGACTTGACCCATTCCGTTAGCTTAGCACTTGATCGTTCAGTATGTTGCTACTGCTTTCTTCATGACTTATACATGTTCCTGTGACTATGAGATTATGCAACTCCCGTTTACCGGAGGAACACTTTGTGTGCTACCAAATGTCACAACGTAACTGGGTGATTATAAAGGTGCTCTACAGGTGTCTCCGAAGGTACTTGTTGGGTTGGCGTATTTCGAGATTAGGATTTGTCACTCGGATTGTCGGAGAGGTATCTCTGGGCCCTCTTGGTAATGCACATCACTATAAGCCTTGCAAGCAATGTGACTAATGAGTTAGTTACGAGATGATGCATTGCATAACGAGTAAAGAGACATGCCGGTAACGAGATTGAACTAGGTATTGAGATACCGACGATCGAATCTCGGGCAAGTAACATACCAATGACAAAGGGAACAACATATGTTGTTATGCGATTTGACCGATAAAGATCTTCATAGAATATGTGGGAGCCAATATGAGCATCCAGGTTCCGCTATTGGTTATTGACCGGAAACATGTTTTCGGTCATGTCTACATTGTTCTCGAACCCGTAGGGTCCGCACGCTTAAAGTTAGATGACGGTTATATTATGAGTTTATATGTTTTGATGTACCAAAGATATTTCGGAGTCTCGGATGTGATCACGGACATGACGAGGAGTCTCAAAATGGTCGAGACATGAAGATTGATATATTGGACGACTATATTCGGACACCGGAATGGTTTCGGGGGTTATCGGATATATACCGGAGTACCGGGGGGTTACCGGAACCCCCTGGGGGTTAATGGGCCACATGGGCCCAAAGTGGAGAAGAGGAGGGGCTGCCAGGGCAGGCCGCGCGCCCCCTCCCCCTCTAGTCTGAATTGGACAAGGAGGGGGGCGCCGCCCCCCCTTTCCTTCCTCCCCTCTCTCCCTTCCTTCCCCCTCTCCTACTTGGACAAGGAAAGGAAGGAGTCCTACTCTCGGTGGGAGTAGGACTCCCCTTGGCACGCCCCCTCCTGGCCGGCCGCCCCCTCCCCCTTGCTCCTTTATATACGAGGGCAGGGGGCACCTCTAGACACCAATTGATCATTGATCTATTAGCCGTGTGCGGTGCCCCCTCCACCATAATCCACCTCGATAATATCGTAGCGGTGCTTAGGCGAAGCCCTGCCCTCGGTAGAACATCATCATCGTCACCACGCCGTCGTGCTGATGGAACTCTCCCTCGACACTCGGCTGGATCAGAGTTCGAGGGACGTCATCGAGCTGAACGTGTGCAAGAACTCGGAGGTGTCGTGCTTTCGGTGCTTGATCGGTCGGGCCGTGAAGATGTACGACTACATCAACCGCGTTGTGCTAACACTTCCACTTATGGTCTACGAGGGTACGTGGACACACTCTTCCCTCTCGTTGCTATGCATCACCATGATCTTGCGTGTGCGTAGGAATTTTTTTGAAATTATTACGTTCCCCAACAGTGGCATCCGAGCCTAGGTTTTATGCGTTGATGTTATATGCATGAGTAGAACACAAGTGAGTTGTGGGCGATACAAGTCATACTGCTTACCAGCATGTCATACTTTGGTTCAGCGGTATTGTTGGATGAAGCAGCCCGGACCGACATTACGCGTACGCTTACGCGAGACTGGTTCTACCGACGTGCTTTGCACATAGGTGGCTGGCGGGTGACAGTTTCTCCAACTTTAGTTGAACCGAGTGTGGCTACGCCCGGTCCTTGAGAAGGTTAAAACAACACTAACTTGATGAACTATCGTTGTGGTTTTGATGCGTAGGTAAGAACGATTCTTGCTCAGCCCGTAGCAGCCACGTAAAACTTGCAACAACAAAGTAGAGGACGTCTAACTTGTTTTTGCAGGGCATGTTGTGATGTGATATGGTTAAGACGTGATGCTATATTTTATTGTATGAGATGATCATGTTTTGTAACCGAGTTATCGGCAACTGGCAGGAGCCATATGGTTGTCGCTTTATTGTATGCAATGCAATCGCCCCTGTAATTGCTTTACTTTATCACTAAGCGGTAGCGATAGTCGTAGAAGCAATAGATGGCGAAACGACAACGATGCTACGATGGAGATCAAGGTGTCGCGCCGGTGACGATGGTGATCATGACGGTGCTTCGAAGATGGAGATCACAAGCACAAGATAATGATGGCCATATCATATCACTTATATTGATTGCATGTGATGTTTATCCTTTATGCATCTTATCTTGCTTTGATTGACGGTAGCATTATAAGATGATCTCTCACTAAATTTCAAGATAAAAGTGTTCTCCCTGAGTATGCACCGTTGCCAAAGTTCGTCGTGCCCAGATACCACGTGATGATCGGGTGTGATAAGCTCTACGTCCATCTACAACGGGTGCAAGCCAGTTTTGCACACGGAGAATACTCAGGTTAAACTTGACGAGCCTAGCATATGCAGATATGGCCTCGGAACACTAAGACCGAAAGGTCGAGTGTGAATCATATAGTAGATATGATCAACATAATGATGTTCACCATTGAAAACTACTCCATTTCACGTGATGATCGGTTATGGTTTAGTTGATTTGGATCACGTGATCACTTAAGATGATTAGAGGGATGTCTATCTAAGTGGGAGTTCTTAAGTAATATGATTAAATTGAACTTAAATTTATCATGAACTTAGTACCTGATAGTTTTTTGCATGTCTATGTTGATTGTAGATAGATGGCTCGTGCTGTTGTTCCGTTGAATTTTAATGCGTTCCTTGAGAAAGCAAAATTGAAAGATGATGGTAGCAATTACACGGACTGGGTCCGTAACTTGAGGATTATCCTCATTGCTGCACAGAAGAATTATGTCCTGGAAGCACCGCTGGGTGCCAGGCCTGCTGCAGATGCAACTACAGACGTTGTGAACATTTGGCAGAGCAAAGCTAATGACTACTCGATAGTTTAGTGTGCCATGCTTTACGGCTTAGAACCGGTACTTCAACGATGTTTTGAACGTCATGGAGCATACAGATGTTCCAGGAGTTGAAGTTAATATTTCAAGCAAATGCCCGGATTGAGAGATATGAAGTCTCCAATAAGTTCTATAGCTGCAAGATGGAAGAGAATAGTTCTGTCAGTGAACATATACTCAAAATGTCTGGGTATAATAATCACTTGATTCAATTAGGAGTTAATCTTCCTGATGATAGTGTCATTGACAGAATTCTTCAATCACTGCCACCAAGCTACAAGAGCTTTGTGATGAACTATACTATGCAAGGGATGAACAAGACTATTCCTGAGCTCTTCGCAATGCTAAAGGCTGCGGAGGTAGAAATCAAAAAGGAGCATCAAGTGTTGATGGTCAACAAGACCACCAGTTTCAAGAAAAAGGGTAAAGGGAAGAAGAAGGGGAACTTCAAGAAGAACGGCAAACAAGTTGCTGCTCAAGAGAAGAAACCCAAGTCTGGACCTAAGCCTGAGACTGAGTGCTTCTACTGCAAAAAAACTGGTCATTGGAAGCGGAACTGCCCCAAGTATTTGGCAGATAAGAAGGATGGCAAGGTGAACAAAGGGACTACGGATTAAGCGGACACTGGCTAAGGACGAGGTGACGATGCGTGTGGGAAATGGTTCCAAAGTCGATGTGATCACCGTCGGCACGCTACCTCTACATCTACCTTCGGGATTAGTTTTAGACCTAAATAATTGTTATTTGGTGCTAGCGTTGAGCATGAACATTATATCTGGATCTTGTTTGATGCGAGACGGTTATTCATTTAAATCTGAGAATGATGGTTGTTCTATTTATATGAGTAATATATTTTATGGTCATGCACTCTTAAAGAGTGGTCTATTTTTGATGAATCTCGATAGTAGTGATACACATATTCATAATGTTGAAACCAAAAGATGTAGAGTTGAGAGTGATAGTGCAACTTATTTGTGGCACTGCCGTTTAGGTCATATTGGTGTAAAGCGCATGAAGAAACTCCATACTGATGGAATTTTGGAATCACTTGATTATGAATCACTTGGTACTTGCGAACCATGCCTCATGGGCAAGATGACTAAAACGCCGTTCTCCGGACTATGGAGCGAGCAACTGATTTGTTAGAAATCATACATACTGATGTATGTGGTCCAATGAATATTGAAGCTCGCGGCGGGTATCATTATTTTCTCACCTTCATAGATGATTTAAGCAGATATGGGTATATCTACTTAATGAAACATAAGTCTGAAACATTTGAAAAGTTCAAAGAATTTCAGAGTGAAGTTGAAAATCATTGTAACAAGAAAATAAAGTTTCTACGATCTGATCATGGAGGAGAGTATTTGAGTTACGAGTTTGGTTTACATTTGAAACAATGCGAAATAGTTTCGCAACTCACGCCACCTGGAACACCACAATGTAATGGTGTGTCCGAACATCGTAATCACACTTTACTAGATATGGTGCGATCTATGATGTCTCTTACTGATTTACCGCTATCGTTTTGGGGCTATGCTTTAGAGACGGACGCATTCACGTTAAATATGGCATCATCAAAATCCGTTGAGACGATGCCTTATGAACTATGGTTTGGCAAGAAACCAAAGTTGTCGTTTCTTAAAGTTTGGGGCTGCGATGCTTATGTGAAAAAACTTCAACCTGATAAGCTCGAACCCAAATCGGAGAAATGTGTCTTCATAGGATACCCAAAGGAGACTGTTGGGTACACCTTCTATCACAGATCCGAAGGCAGGACATTTGTTGCTAAGAATGGATCCTTTCTAGAGAAGGCGTTTCTCTCAAAAGAAGTGAGTGGGAGGAAACTAGAACTTGATGAGGTAACTGTACCTGCTCCCTTATTGGAAAATAGTTCATCATAGAAACTGGTTCCTCTGACAACTACACCAATTAGTGAGGAAGCTAATGATATTGATCATGAAACTTCAGATCAAGTTACTACCGAACCTCGTAGGTTAACCAGAGTAAGATCCGCACCAGAGTGGTACGACAATCCTATTATGGAGGTCATGTTACTTGACCATGGCGAGCCTACGAACTATGAGGATGCGATGATGAGCCCAGATTCCACAAAATGGCTAGAGGCCATGAAATCTGAGACAGGATCCATGTATGAGAACAAAGTGTGGACTTTGGTTGACTTGCCCGATGATCGGCAGGCCATTGAGAATAAATGGATCTTCAAGAAGAAGACTGACGCTGATGGTAATGTTACTGTCTACAAAGCTCGACTTGTTGCGAAAGGTTTTCGACAAGTTCAAGGGGTTGACTACGATGAGACTTTCTCACCCATAGCGATGCTTAAGTCTGTCCGAATCATGTTAGCAATTGCCGCATTTTATGATTATGAAATTTGGCAAAGGGATATCAAAACTGCATTCCTGAATGGATTTCTGGAAGAAGAGTTGTATATGATGCAACCAGAAGGTTTTGTCGATCCAAAGGATGCTAACAAAGTGTGCAAGCTCCAGCAATCCATTTATGGACTGGTGCAAGCCTCTCGGAGTTGGAATAAACTCTTTGATAGTGTAATCAAAGCATATGGTTTTATACAGACTTTTGGAGAAGCCTGTATTTACAAGAAAGTGAGAGGGAGCTCTGTAGCATTTCTAATATTATATGTAGACGACATATTATTGATTGGAAATGATATAGAATTTTTGAATAGCATAAAAGGATACTTGAATAAAAGTTTTTCAATGAAAGACCTTGGTGAAGCTGCTTACATATTGGGCATCAAGATCTATAGAGATAGATCAAGACGCTTAATTGGACTTTCATAGAGTACATACCTTGATAAAGTTTTGAAAAGGTTCAAAATGGATCAAGCAAAGAAAGGGTTCTTGCCTGTAATACAAGGTGTGAAATTGAGTCAGACTCAATGCCCGACCACTGCAGAAGATAGAGAGAAAATGAAAGAAGTTCCCTATGCTTCAGCCATAGGCTCTATCATGTATGCGATGCTGTGTACCAGACCTGATGTATGCTTAGAAATAAGTTTAGCAGGGAGGTACCAAAGTAATCCAGGAGTGGATCACTGAACAGCGGTCCAGAATATCCTGAAATACCTGAAAAGGACTAAGGATATGTTTCTCGTTTATGGAGGTGACAAAGAGCTAGTCGTAAATGGTTACGTTGATGCAAGATTTGACACTGATCCGGACAATTCTAAATCGCAATAGGATACGTGTTTATATTGAATGGTGGAGCTGTCAGTTGGTGCAATTCTAAACAAAGCGTTGTGGCGGGATCTACATGTGAAGCGGAGTACATAGCTGCTTCAGAAGCAACAAATGAAGGAGTCTGGATGAAGGAGTTCATATCCGATCTAGGTGTCATACCTAGTGCATCGGGTCCAATGAAAATCTTCTGTGCCAATACTGGTGCAATTGCCTTGGCAAAGGAATCCAGATATCACAAGAAGACCAAGCACATCAAGAGACGCTTCAATTCCATCTGGGATCAAGTCCAGGTGGGAGACATAGAGATTTGCAAGATACATACGAATTTGAATGTTGCAGACCCGTTGACTAAGCCTCTTCCACGAGCAAAACATGATCAGCACCAAGGCTCCATGGGTGTTAGAATCATTACTGTATAATCTAGATTATTGACTCTAGTGCAAGTGGGAGACTGAAGGAAATATGCCCTAGAGGCAATAATAAAGTTATTATTTATTTCCTTATATCATGATAAATGTTTATTATTCATGCTAGAATTGTATTAACCGGAAACATGATACATGTGTGAATACATAGACAAACTGAGTGTCACTAGTATGCCTCTACTTGACTAGCTCGTTTATCAAAGTTGGTTATGTTTCCTAGCCATGGACAAAAGAGTTGTCATTTGATTAACGGGATCACATCATTGAGAGAATGATGTGATTGACTTGACCCATTCCGTTAGCTTAGCACTTGATCGTTTAGTATGTTGCTACTACTTTCTTCATGACTTATACATGTTCGAGTGACTATGAGATTATGCAACTCCAGTTTACCGGAGGAACACTTTGTGTGCTACCAAACGTCACAACGTAACTGGGTGATTATAAAGGTGCTCTACAGGTGTCTCCGAAGGTTCTTGTTGGGTTGGCATATTTCGAGATTAGGATTTGTCACTCGGATTGTCGGAGAGGTATCTCTGGGCCCTCTTGGTAATGCACATCACTATAAGCCTTGCAAGCAATGTGACTAATGAGTTAGTTACGAGATGATGCATTGCATAACGAGTAAAGAGACTTGCCGGTAACGAGATTGAACTAGGTATTGAGATACTGACAATCGAATCTCGGGCAAGTAACATACCGATGACAAAGGGAACAACGTATGTTGTTATGCGGTTTGACCGATAAAGATCTTCGTAGAATATGTGGGAGCCAATATGAGCATCCAGGTTCCGCTATTGGTTATTGACCGGAAACGTGTTTTCGGTCATGTCTACATTGTTCTCGAACCCGTAGGGTCCGCACGCTTAAAGTTAGATGACGGTTATATTATGAGTTTATATGTTTTGATGTACCAAAGATAGTTCGGAGTCCCGGATGTGATCACGGACATGACGAGGAGTCTCTAAATGGTCGAGACATGAAGATTGATATATTGGATGACTATATTCAGACACCGGAACGATTTTGGGGGTTATCGGATATATACCGGAGTACCGGGGGTTTAATGGGCCACATGGGCGCAATGTGGAGAAGAGGAGGGGCGGCCAGGGCAGGCCGCACGCCCCTCCCCCTCTAGTCCGAATTGGACAAGGAAGGGGGTGGAGCCCCCCTTTCCTTCCTCCCCTCTCTCCCTTCCTTCCCCCTCTCCTACTTGGACAAGGAAAGGAGGGAGTCCTACTCCCGGTAGGAGTAGGACTCTCCTTGGCATGCCCCCTCCTGGCCGACCACCCCCTCCCCCTTGCTCCTTTATATACGGGGGCAGGGGGCACCTCTAGACACAACAATTGATCATTGATCTATTAGCCGTGTGCGGTGCCCCCCTGCACCGTAACCCACCTTGATAATATCATAGAGGTGCTTAGGCGAAGCCCTGCGTCAGTAGAACATCATCATCGTCACCACGTCGTTGTGCTGACGATACTCTCCCTCGACACTCGGCTGGATCGGAGTTCGGGGGACGTCATCGAGCTGAACGTGTGCAAGAACTCGGAGGTGCCATGCTTTCGGTGCTTGATCGGTCGGGCCGTGAAGACGTACGACTACATCAACCGCGTTGTGCTAACGCTTCCGCTTACGGCCTACGAGGGTACGTGGACACACTCTTCCCTCTCATTTTTATGCATCACCATGATCTTGCGTGTGCATAGGATTTTTTTTGAAATTACTATGTTCCCCAACAAAATCATCACCATCGTCATCACCAACGATCCTCTCATCGGGAGGGGGTCAATCTCCATCAACATCTTCACCAACACCATCTCCTCTCAAACCCTAGTTCATCTCTTGTATCCATTCTTTGTATCAAAACCTCAGATTGGTACCTGTGGGTTGCTAGTAGTGTTGATTACTCCTTGTTGTTGATGCTAGTTGGTTTATTCGTTGGAAGATCATTTGTTCAGATCCTTAATGCATATTAATACTCCACTGATCATGAACTTAAATATTTTTTGTGATTAGTTACGTTTGTTCCCGAGGACATGGGTGAAGTCTTGCTATAAGTAGTCATGTGAATTTGTTATTCGTTCGATATTTTGATGAGATGTATGTTGTCTCTCCTCTAGTGGTGTTATGTGAACATCGAATACATGACACTTCACCATTGTTTGGGCCTAGAGGAAGGCATTGGGAAGTTATAAGTAGATGATGGGTTGCTAGAGTGACAAAAGCTTAAACCCTAGTTTATGTGTTGCTTCGTAAGGGGCTGATTTGGATCCATATGTTTCATGCTATGGTTAGGTTTACCTTAATACTTATTTTGTAGTTGTGGATGCTTGCAATAGGGGTTAATCATAAGTGGTATGCTTGTCGAAGAAAGGGTAGTACCCAAGCACCGGTCCACCCACATATCAAATTATCAAAGTAACGAACGCGAATCATATGAGCGTGATGAAAACTAGCTTGACAATAATTCCCATGTGTCCTCGGGAGCGCTTTTCTCTATATAAGAACTTGTCCAGGCTTGTCCTTTGCTACAAAAAGGATTGGGACACCTTGCTTCACCTTATTTACTTTCATTGCTTGTTACCCATTACAAATTACCTTATCACAAAACTATCTGTTACCGATAATTTCAGTGCTTGCAGAGAATGCCTTACTGAAAACCGCTTGTCATTTCCTTCTGCTCCTCGTTGGGTTCGACACTCTTATTTATCGAAAGGACTACGATAGATCCCCTACACTTGTGGGTCATCAAGACTCTTTTCTAGCGTCGTTGCCGGGGAGTGAAGCGCCTTTGGTAAGTGGAACTTGGTAAGGAAAAATTTATATAGTGTGCTGAGATTTACTGTTACTTGTTACTATGGAACATAATCCTTTGAGGGGCTTGTTAGGGGTATCTTCACCCCGACCAGAAGAGCAAAGAGTTGATCCTCAACCTACTGAACCTACTAAAAATGTTTACTTTGAAATTCCTTCAGGTATGGTAGAGAAACTGCTAGCTAATCCCTTTACTGGAGATGGAACATTGCATCCTGATTTACACCTAATCTATGTGGATGAAGTTTGTGGATTATTTAAGATTGCGGGTATGCCAGATGATGTTATCAAGAAGAAGGTCTTCCCTTTATCTTTGAAGGGAGATGCATTGACATGGTATAGGCTATGTGATGATATGGGATCATGGGACTACAAACAATTGAAATTGGAATTTCACCAGAAGTTTTATCTTATGCATCTTGTTCATCATGATCATAATTATATCTATATTTTTTGTCCTTGTGAAGGAGAAAGCATCGCTCAAGCTTGGGGGAGGCTTAAGTCAATTTTATATTCATGCCCCAATCATGAGCTCTCAAGAGAAATGATTATTCAAAAAATTTATGCTCGACTTTCTCTCAACAATCGCTCCATGCTCGATACTTCTTGTGCTGGGTCTTTTATGATGAAGACTATTGAATTCAGATAGGATTTATTGGAAATAATTAAATGCAACTCTGAAGATTGGGATTCCGATGAAGGTAAGGAGTCAGGTATGACACCTAAGTTTGATTGTGTTAAATCTTTTATGGATACCGATGCTTTTCATGGATTTAGCACTAAATATGGACTTGACTCTGAAATAGTAGCTTCTTTCTGTGAATCATTTGCTACTCATGCTGACCTCCCTAAGGAAAAGTGGTTTAAATATAATCCTCCCACTGAAGTAAAAGTAGTTGCACCTGTTAAAGTTGAAGAAAAGACTATCACTTATAATGATCCTATTGTTCCTACTACCTATATTGAGAAACCACCTTTCCCTGTTAGGATAAAGGATCATGCTAAAGCTTCGACTGTGGTTCATAAGAGTAATACTAGAACATATACACCACCTGAGCAAATTAATGTTGAACCTAGTATTTCTATGGTTAAAGATCTCTTGGCTGATAATATTGATGGGCATGTTATTTATTTCTGTGATGCAGCTGCTAGAATTGCTAGACCCGACGCTAAGAAACATAGACCTGTTGTAGGCATGCCTGTTATTTCTGTTAAAATAGGAGATCATTGTTATGATGGCTTATGTGATATGGGCGCTAGTGCTAGTGCAATACCTCATTCCTTATACAAAGAAATTATGTATGATATTGCACCTGCTGAGATAGAAGAAATTGATGTTACAATTAAGCTTGCCAATATAGATACTATTTCACCAATTGGGATTGTTAGAGATGTTGAAGTCTTGTGTGGGAAAGTTAAATATCCTGCTGATTTTCTTGTTCTTGGTCCCCCACAAGATGACTTTTGTCCCATTATATTTGGTAGACCCTTCTTGAACACTGTTAATGCTAAGATATATTGCGAAAAGGATGTTGTTACTATTGGGTTGGGAGATATGTCTCATGAGTTCAATTTTGCTAAATTTTGTAGACAACCCCATGATAAAGAATTGCCTACTAAGGATGAAATTATTGGTCTTGCTTCTATTGCCATGCCTCCTAATGATCCTTTAGAACAATATTTGCTAGACCTTGAAAATGATATGTTTATGAATGAAATAAGGGAGATAGATGAAGTATTCTTTAAACAGGGACCTATTTTGAAAGACAACTTGCCTGTTGAAATCCTAGGGGATCCTCCACCACCCAAGGGTGGTCCCGTGTTTGAGCTTAAACCTTCACCTGATACCCTTAAGTATGCTTATCTTGATGAAAAGAAGATATATACTATTATTATTAGTGCTAACCTTTCAGAGCAGGAAGATGAGAGATTATTGAAAACTCTAAAGAAGCATCGTGCTGCTATTGGGTATACTCTTGATGATCTTAAGGGCATTAGTCCCACTTTATGTCAACACAAGATAAAATTGGAGAAAGACGCCAAACAGTTATTGATCACCAACGACGGTTAAATCATAAGATGAAAGAAGTGGTAAGAAAGGAAATATTAAAGCTCCTCGAGGCAGGTATAATTTATCCCGTTGCTGATAGTCAGTGGGTAAGTCCTGTCCATTGTGTCCCTAAGAAGGGAGGTATTAGTGTCGTTCCTAATGATAAAGATGAATTGATCCCACAAAGAATTGTTACAGGTTATAGGATGGTAATTGATTTCCGTAAGTTAAATAAAGCTACTAAAAAGGATCATTACCCTCTACCTTTTATTGATCAAATGCTAGAAAGATTATCCAAACATACATATTTTTGCTTTCTAGATGGTTATTCTGGTTTCTCTCAAATACCTGTGTCAGCAGAGGATCGAGAAAAGACCACTTTTACTTGCCCTTTCGGTACTTTTGCTTATAGACATATGCCTTTTGGTTTATGTAATGCACCTCCTACCTTTAAAAGATGCATGATGGCTATATTCTCTTTTTTGTGAAAAGATTTGTGAGGTTTTCATGGATGATTTCTCCATTTATGGGTCTTCTTTTGATGATTGCTTGAGCAACCTTGATCGAGTTTTGTAGAGATGTGAAGATACTAGTCTTGTCTTGAATTGGAAGAAGTGCCACTTTATGGTTAATGGAGGTATCATCTTGGGGCATAAAATTTCTGAAAGAGGTATTGAAGTTGATAGAGCTAAGGTTGATGCTATTGAAAAGATGCCGTGTCCCAAGGACATTAAAGGTATACAAAGTTTCCTTGGTCATGTCGTTTTTATAGGAGGTTCACTAAAGACTTCTCTAAAATTTCCAGGTCTCTGACTAATCTCTTACAAAAAGATATTCCTTTTGTCTTCGATGTCGATTGTGTAGAAGCATTTGAAATACTTAAGAAAGCTTTGATTTCTGCACCTATTGTTCAGCCACCTGATTGGAATTTACCCTTTGAAATTATGTGTGATGCTAGTGATTATGCTGTAGGTGCTGTTCTAGGACAAAGAGTTGACGAGAAACTGAATGTTATTCAATATGCTAGTAAAACTCTAGACAGTGCCCAGAGAAATTATGCTACTACTGAGAAAGAATTTTTAGCAGTTGTATTTGCTTGTGATAAGTTTAGACCTTATATTGTTGATTCTAAAGTAACTATTCACACTGATCATGCTGCTATTAAATATGTTATGGAAAAGAAAGATGCTAAACCTAGACTTATTAGATGGGTTCTCCTACTACAAGAATTTGATTTTCATATTATTGATAGAAAGGGAGCCGAGAACCCCATTGCAGATAACTTGTCTAGGTTAGAGAATGTTCTTGATGACCCACTACCTATTGATGATAGCTTTCCTAATGAACAATTAGTTGTCATAAATGCTTCTCGTACTACTCCATGGTATGCTGATTATGCTAATTACATTGTTGCTAAATTCATACCACCTAGTTTCACATACCAGCAAAAGAAAAAGTGTTTCCTATGATTTAAGACATTACTTCTGGGATGACCCACACCTTTATAAAGAAGGAGTAGATGGTGTTATTAGATGTTGTGTACCTGAGCATGAACAGGAACAGATCCTACGCAAGTGTCATTCCGAGGAATATGGAGGACACCACGCTAGAGATAGAACTTCACATAAGGTATTGCAATCCGGTTTTTATTGGCCTACTCTCTTCAAGGATGCACGTAAGTTTGTCTTGTCTTGTGATGAATGTCAAAGAATTGGTAATATTAGTAGACGTCAAGAAATGCCTATGAATTATTCTCTTGTTATTGAACCATTCGATGTTTGGGGCTTTGATTATATGGGACCGTTTCCTTCCTCTAATGGGTATACACATATTTTAGTTGCTGTTGATTACGTTACTAAGTGGGTAGAGGCTATTCCAACTAGTAGTGCTGATCATAACACCTTCATTAAGATGCTTAAAGAAGTTATTTTTTCGAGGTTTGGAGTCCCTAGATACCTTATGACTGATGGTGGTTCACATTTTATTCATGGCGCTTTTCATAAAATGCTTGCTAAGTATGATGTTAATCATAGAATTGCATCTCCATATCACCCACAGTCTAGTGGTCAAGTAGAATTGAGTAATAGAGAGCTCAAATTAATTTTGCAAAAGACTGTCAATAGATCTAGAAAGAATTGGTCCAAGAAACTTGATGATGCATTATGGGCTTATAGAACTGCATATAAGAATCCTATGGGTATGTCTCCATATAAAATGGTTTATGAGAAAGCATGTCACTTACCTCTCGAACTAGAACATAAGGCATATTGGGCTATTAAAGAGCTCAATTATGATTTCAAACTTGCCGGTGAGAAGAGGTTATTTGACATTAGCTCACTTGATGAATGGAGAACCCAAGCCTATGAGAATGCCAAGTTGTTTAAAGAAAAAGTTAAAAGATGGCATGACAAAAGGATACAAAAACGTGAGTTTAACGTAGGTGATTATGTGTTGCTATTCAACTCTCGTTTAAGATTTTTTGCAGGAAAACTTCTCTCTAAATAGGAAGGCCCTTACGTTATCGAGGAGGTCTATCGTTCCGGTGCCATAAAAATACACAACTTCGAAGGCACGAATCCAAAGGTGGTGAACGGTCAAATAATCAAACATTATATCTCAGGTAATCCTATAAATGTTGAAACCAATGTTATTGAAACCGTAACCCCGGAGGAATACATAATAGACACTTTCTAGAACGTTTCAGACTCCGAAAAGGAATAGGTATGTGGTACGGTAAGTAAACCGACTCCAAAACAGTTCTAACAACAATTTTTATCCATTTTGGAATATTTAAGAAAATAGGAAAATAAGAAGTAGTCCGGGAAGGACACAAGGTGTCCACGAGGGTGGAGGGCGCGCCCTACCCCCTGGGCGCGCCCCCTACCTTGTGGGCACCTCGTGTGCTCTTCGGACTCTGTTTTCTTGCAGGATACTTCTTTCGGTCGGTAAAAATTCATTATATAATCTCCCGAAGGTTTTGACCACCGTATCACGCAAATATCCTCTGTCTCACTACAAAAAAAAAGACACATCCGTGACATTTTGGGCCGAACGAATTTTTTTTCTGTCATACATATGACACTTCTATGACGATAATTGTGACAAAACCCGGTATCATCATAGATGTGGTGGGATCCTACTTCTATGACAAAAAATCAAGACAGAAAATGGGCTTTTCATCATGGGCGGGCCAGAGACGCAGTTGCATGACATTCTTTGGGCCGTCCATGACGGAAAAAACCGTGGTAGAAGCAAGGGGAGGAAAATTTTGGGGAGTTCCCAGTTACGGTGGGAGGTCGGGGGCCGAGCGATGCGCGTTTCTCTCATACACGTACGTGCGTGTGTGCGAGGCGTTGGATCTAACTGAACCGGAGCGAGGCGTTGGGCGCTAACTGAACCCGAGCGATTGCACTGCAGGCTACGCGTTACTGAACCCTAGCGATCGATCGATGGCTGTTAACTGAACCCGATCGAGCGATTCCTTCGCAACTGCTACTAACTGAAGCCGATCGATTGGATGAATAGTGAGCGTTGCAGGGGGGTTTGGATGAACAGTGAGCGGTGATGTTGCCTCTGGATGAACAGGACCCGGTGGTGTGGAGGGCTGGATGAACAGTAGACGGTGGAGGGGTGGTTGAACAGGACCCTACTACGTCTTGAGCTAGCGTTGGTTTTCCCCGAAGAAGAGAGGGCGATGCAGCAAGTGTAGCGTAAGTATTTCCCTCAGTTTTTGAGAACCAAGGTATCAATCCAGTAGGAGGCTCCTCAAAAGTCCCACGCACCTACACAAACAAACGTAGAACTCGCAACCAACACAATAAAGGGGTTGTGAATCCCTTCACGGCCACTTGCGAAAGTGAGATCTGATAGAGATAGTATGATAAGATAAATATATTTTTGGTATTTTATAATATAGATGCAAGAAAGTAAAGATGCAAATAAAAGTAGATTGAAAGAAAATATGATAAGAGATATACCCGGGGGGCATAGGTTTCACTAGAGGCTTCTCTCGAGAGCATAAGTATTACGGTGGGTGAACAAATTACTGTCAAGCAATTGATAGAAAAGCGAATAATTATGACGTTATCTAGGCATGATCATGTATATAGGCATCACTCCAAAACAAGTAGACCGACTCCTGCCTGCATCTACTACTATTACTCCACACATCGACCGCTATCCAGCATGCATCTAGAGTATTAAGTTCATAAGAACGGAGTAACGCATTAAGCAAGATGATATGATGTAGAGGGATAAACTCATGCAATATGATATAAACCCCATCTTGTTATCCTCGATGGAAACAATACAATACGTGTCTTGCAACCCTTTCTGTCACTGGGTAAGAACACCGCAAGATTGAACCCAAAGCTAAGCACTTCTCCCATGGCAAGAAAGATCAATCTAGTAGGCCAAACCAAACCGATAATTCGAAGAGACTTGCAAAGATAACTCAATCATACATAAAAGAATTCAGAGAAGATTCAATTAATAACCATAAATAAATATGATCATAAACTCACAATTCATCGGATCTTGACAAACACACCGCAAAAAGAGATTATATCGAATAGATCTCCACAAGAGAGGGGGGGGACATTGTATTGAGATACAAAAAGAGAGAAGAAGCCATCTAGCTAATAACTATGGACCCGTAGGTCTATGGTAAACTACTCACAACTTATAGGAGGGGCAAGGATGTTGATGTAGATGCCCTCCATGGTCGATTCCCCCTCCGGCAGAGTGCCGGCGAAGGCTCCAAGATGGGATCTCGCGGATACAGAAGGTTACGGTGGTGGAAATTGTGTTTCGTGGTGCCCTTGGATGTTTTCAGGGTCCATAGGTATATATAGGAGGAAGAAGTACGTTGATGGATGCCCGAGGGGCCCATGAGACAGGGGGGCGCGCCCTACAGGGGGGGCGCCCTCCTATCTCGTGGGGCCCTCGAAGCTTTCTTGACTTGCACTCCAGGCTCTCCGAATCAGATTTGTTCCAAAAATAACGCTCCCGAAGGTTTCATTCCGTTTGGACTCCGTTTGATATTCCTTTTCTTCGAAATACTGAAATAGGCAAAAAAACAGCAATATGGGCTGGGCCTCCGGTTAGTAGGTTAGTCCCAAAAATGATATAAATATGTATAATAAAGCCCATAAGCATCCAAAACAGGTAATATAATAGCATGGAACAATCAAAAATTATAGATACGTTGGAGACGAATCAAGCATCCCCAAGCTTAATTCCTGCTCGTCCTCGAGTAGGTAAATGATAAAAAGAGAATTTTTGATGTGGAATGCTACCTAGGATAATTCATAATGTAATTTTCTTTTATTGTGGCATGAATGTTCATATCCAAGTAATACAAAATAAAAGTTCATATTGACATAAGAAATAGTAATACTTCAAGCATACTAAGCAAGCAATCATGTCTTCTCAAAATAGCATGGCCAAAAGAAAGTTATCCCTACAAAATCATATAGTCTGGCTAAGCTCTATCTTCATCACACAAAGTATTTAATCATGCACAACCCCGATGACGAGCCAAGCAATTGTTTCATACTTTAATAATCTCAAACTCTTTCAACTTTCATGCAATACATGAGCGTGAGCCATGGACATAGCACTATATGTGGAATAGAATGGTGGTTGTGGAGAAGACAAAAAAGGAGAAGATAGTCTCACATCAACTAGGCGTATCAACGGGCTATGGAGATACGCATTAATAGATATCAATGTGAGTGAGTAGGGATTGCCATGCAACGGATGCACTAGAGCTATAAATATATGAAAGCTCAACAAAAGAAAATTAGTGGGTGTGCATCCAACTTGCTTGCTCACGAAGACCTAGGGCATTTTGAGGAAGCCCATCATTGGAATATACAAGCCAAGTTCTATAATGAAAAATTCCCACTAGTAAATGAAAGTGACAACATATGAGACTCTCTATCATGAAGATCATGGTGCTATTTTGAAGCACAAGTGTGGAAAAAGAGATAGTAGCATTGTCCCTTCTCTCTTTTTCTCTCATTCTTTTTTTTCCTTTTTTTCTTTCTTTTCTCCTTTTTTTCTTTCTCTTTTTTTCTTTTTGGCCTTCTCTTTTTTTTTGCAAAGTCCGAAGTCTCATCCCGACTTGTGGGGGAATCATAGTCTTCATCATCCTTTCCTCACTGGGACAATGCTCTAATAATGAAGATCATCACACTTTTATGGATTTACAACTCAAAGCTAGAACAAGATATGACTCTAAGTGAATGCCTCCGGCGGTATACCGGGATATGCAATGAATCAAGAGCGACATGTATGAAGAATATGATGGTGGCTTTGCCACAAATACGATGTCAACTACATGATCATGCAAAGAGCAATATGACAAAAGTAATGTGTGCCATATGAACGGAATGGTGGAAAGTTGCATGGCAATATATCTCGGAATGGCTATGGAAATGCCATAATAGGTAGGTATGGTGTATGTTTTGAGGAAGGAGTATGGTGGGTGTATGGTACCGGCGAAAGTTGCACGATATAAGAGAGGCTAGCAATAATGGAGGGGTGAAAGGAGTGCGTATAATCCATGGACTCAACATTAATCAAAAGAACTCATATACTTGTTGTAAAAATTTAGAAGTCATCAAAAACCAAAGCACTACACGCATGCTCCTAGGGGGATAGATTGGTAGGAAAAGACCATCGCTCGTCCCCTACTGCCACTCATAAGGAAGACAATCAATAAATAAAATTGTGCTCCAACTTCATCACAAAGCGGTTCACCATACGTGCATGCTACGGGAATCACAAACTTCAACACAAGCATTATTTAAATCCATAATCACCCAACTAGCATGATTTTAATATTACTACCTCCATATCTCAAAACAATTATCAAGCATCAAATTGATCATAGCATCCAATTCACTTTCTATGATAGTTTTTATTATACCCAACTTGGATGCTCATCATTCTAGGACCAAATTAAAACCATAGCAAATACCATGCTGTTCTAAGAGACTCTCAAAATAATATAAGTGAAGCGTGAGAGACTAGCAATTTCTATAAAATTAATCCACCACCATGCTCTAAAAGATATAAGTGAAGCACTAGAGCAAAAACTATCAAGCTCAAAAGATATAAGTGAAGTACATAGAGTATTCTAGCAAATTCTAATCAAATAGGCTTCTCCCAAAGGGTGTGTTACATAAAGGATGATTGTGGTAAACTAACAAGCAAAGACCAATATAATGCACGACGCTCCAAGCAAAACACATATCATGTAGCGAATAAAAATATAGCTCCAAGTAAAGTTACCAATGAACGAAGACGAAAGAGGGGATGCCTTCCCGGGGCATCCCCAAGCTTAGGCTTTTGGCTATTCTTGAATATATTGGGGTGTGGGCATCCCCAAGCTTAGGCTCTTGCTACTCTTTATTCCATAGTCCATAAAAGCTTTACCCAAAACTTGAAAACTTCACAACACAAAACTCAACAGGAAATCTTATAAGCTCCGTTAGTGAAAGAAAACAAAACCACCACATAAGGTACTGCAATGAACTCATTATTTATTTATTTCAGTTTTAAACCTACTGTATTCCAACTTCCTTATGGTTTATAAACTAATTTATTAGCCATAGATGCATTGAAATAAGCAAACAACACACGGAAAACAGAATCTGTCAAAAACAGAACAGTCTGTAGAAATCTGTAACTAACGCAAACTTTTGGAACTCTAAAAATCCTACAAAAGTAGGAAGTACTGGACAATTTGTTTATTGATCAGCATCAAAAAGAATCAATGAAAAATCTCTTTTCTGTGATTTACTGAGTTTTTTCTCGTGAGCGCAAAGTTTCTACTTTTCAGCAGAATCAAATCAACCATCATCATAGTTTATCCTATAGGTTCTACTTGGCACAAACACTAAAAAAAAGATAAAAACACATCTAAACAGAAAGTAGAAACAAAATTTAACACTAAACAGGAACAAAAACAAAGAACATAAAGAAAATTGGGTTGCCTCCCAACTAGCGCTATCGTTTAACACCCCTAGCTAGGCATAAAAGTAAGGATAGATCTAAGGAGTGCCATCTTTGGCACTTGATTCATAAGTAGCACGCATGATAGATTCATAAGGTAATTTGACTTTCTTTCTTGGAAAGTGCTCCATGCCTTTCTTTAAAGGAAATTGGAATCTAATGTTCCCTTCCTTCATATCAATAATCGCACCAATCGTTCTAAGGAAAGGTCTACCAAGAATAATAGGGCAAGAAAGATTGCAATCTATATCAAGAACGATAAAATCTACGGGCACCAAATTTATATTAGCAACAATAAGAACATCATTGATCCTTCCCATAGGCTTTTTAATGGTGGAATCCGCAAGGTGCAAATTTAAAGAGCAATCATCAAGATCATGGAAATCTAGAATATCACATAAACTTTTCGGAATTGTGGAAACACTAGCACCCAAATCACACAAAGCAAAACACTCAAAATATTTAATTCTAATCTTTATAGTAGGTTCCCACTCATCATTAAGTTTTCTAGGTATAGAAACTTCCAAATTAAGTTTTTCATCATAAGATTGCATTAAGGCGTCAACAATATGTTTGGTAAAAGCTTTGTTTTGACTATAAGCATGAGGAGAATTTACAACGGATTGCTACAAGGAAATACAACCTTTTAAAGAGCAATTATCATAATCAAATTCCTTGAAATCCGAGATACTAAGTTCAACATTATTAGAAGTTGAGGATTCTCCAATCTCTCTTTTACCAAATTTAGCATTAAGATCTAAAGACTCCGAATTTTTGGGACGCCTTCTAAGCAAAGTTGATTCATCATCAGTCCCATAATCATCAAAATTCATATTGCAAAACATAGATCTAATAGGATACGCATCAATAACTTTAAGATCCTCATCATTATTTTCATGTAGATTAGAAGAACACACTTTTATAAAGCTTTCTTTTTAGCACGCAATCTAGCGGTTCTTTCCTTGCACTCGTCAATGGAGATTCTCATTACTTTGAGAGACTCATTGATATCATGCTTAGGAGAAGAGGATCCAAGTTTAAGAGAATTAACATCAAGCGAAAGTCTATCAATGTTCCTAGCCAAATCGTCAACTTTGAGCAATTTTTCTTCAAGCAAAACATTAAAATTCTTTTGAGAAATCATAAATTCTTTCATACTATTCTCAAAATCAGAGGGCATCTTATTAAAATTACCATAAGAATTATTGTAGGAATTTCCCTAATTATTAGGGGGATTACTAGGGAACGGTCTAGCATTAAAATTCCTCTATAAGCATTGTTTCCATAATTATTCCTACCAACAAAATTCACATCCATAGATTCATTATTATTCTCAATCAAAGAAGACAAAGGCATATCATTGGGATCAAAAGGAGTATTTTTAGTAGCAAACATCTTCATAAGTTCATCCATCTTTCCACTCAAAACATTGATTTCTTCTATAGCATGCACTTTTTACTAGAAGATCTTTCGGTGTGCCATTGAGAATAATTAGCCATAATATTATCAAGCAATTTTGTAGCATCTCCTAATGTAATTTCCATAAACGTGCCTCCCGTGGCCGAATCTAAGAGATTTCTAGAAGCAAAGTTCAAACCGGCATAAAATTTTTGTATGATCATCCATAAATTCAAACCATGAGTAGGGCAATTGCGAAGCATCAATTTCATTCTTTCCCAAGGTTGGGCAACATGATCATGATCAAGTTGTTTAAATTCATAATATCGTTCCTAAGAGTGATGATCTTAGCGGGAGGGAAATACTTAGAGATAAAAGCATCTTTGCACTTGTTCCAAGAATCAATACTATTTTTGGGCAAAGACGAAAACCAAACTTTAGCACGATCTCTAAGTGAAAACAGAAATAACTTCAATTTGACAATATTGTTATCCGTATCTTTCTTCTTTTGCATGTCGCACAAATCAATAAAATTGTTTAGATGAGTAGCGGCATCTTCACTAGGAAGGCCGGCGAATTGATCTTTCGTAACAAGATTCAGCAAGGCAATATTGATTCCACAAGACTCAACATCATTAAGAGGAGCAATCGGAGTACTAAGGAAATCATTATTATTGGTATTCGAGAAATCACGCAACTTGGTATTATCTTGTGCCATGGCAACAAGTAATCCAACACACAAGCAAACAGAAAACGGCAAACGGAAAAAGGCAAGCGAAAAGAGAGGAGGAGATTGGGAAAGAGAGGGCGAATAAAACGGCAAGGGTGAAGTGGGGGAGAGGAAAATGAGAGGCAAATGGCAAATAATGTAAATGCGAGGGAGATGAGTTTGTCATGGGTACTTGGTATGTCTTGACTTGAGCGAAGACCTCCCCGGCAACGGCGCCAGAAATCCTTCTTGCTACATCTTGAGCTAGCGTTGGTTTCCTCGAAGAGGAGAGGGTGATGCAGCAAGTGTAGCGTAAGTATTTCCCTCAGTTTTTGAGAACCAAGGTATCAATCCAGTAGGAGGCTCCTCAAAAGTCCCACGCACCTACACAAACAAACTGAGAACTCGCAACCAACGCAATAAAGGGGTTGTCAATCCCTTCACGGCCACTTGCAAAAGTGAGATCTGATAGAGATAGTATGATAAGATAAATATATTTTTGGTATTTTATAATATAGATGCAAGAAAGTAAAGATGCAAATAAAAGAAGATTGAAAGCAAATATGATAAGAGATAGACCCGGGGGCCATAGGTTTCACTAGAGGCTTCTCTCGAGAGCATAAGTATTACGGTGGGTGAACAAATTACTGTCAAGCAATTGATAGAAAAGCGAATAATTATGACGTTATCTAGGCATGATCATGTATATAGGCATCAAATCCAAAACAAGTAGACCGACTCCTGCCTGCATCTACTACTATTACTCCACACATCGACCGCTATCCAGCATGCATCTAGAGTATTAAGTTCATAAGAACAGAGTAACGCATTAAGCAAGATGATATGATGTAGAGGGATAAACTCATGCAATATGATATAAACCCCATCTTGTTATCCTCGATGGCAACAATACAATACCTATCTTGCAACCCTTTTTGTCACTGGGTAAGAACACCGCAAGATTGAACCCAAAGCTAAGCACTTCTCCCATGGCAAGAAATATCAATCTAGTAGGCCAAACCAAACCGAAAATTCGAAGAGACTTGCAAAGATAACTCAATCATACATAAAAGAATTCAGAGAAGATTCAATTAATAACCATAGATAAATCTGATCATAAACTCACAATTCATCGGATCTTGACAAACACACCGCAAAAAGAGATTACATCGAATAGATCTCCACAAGAGAGGGGGAGGACATTGTATTGAGATCCAAAAAGAGAGAAGAAGCCATCTAGCTAATAACTATGGACCCGTAGGTCTGTGGTAAACTACTCACAACTCATAGGAGGGGCAAGGATGTTGATGTAGAGGCCCTCCATGGTCGATTCCCCCTCTGGCAGAGTGCCGGCGAAGGCTCCAAGATGGGATCTCGCGGATACAGAAGGTTACGGTGGTGGAAATTGTGTTTCATGGTGCCCCTGGATGTTTTTGGGGTCCGTAGGTATATATAGGAGGAAGAAGTACGTCGGTGGATGCCCGAGGGGCCCACGAGACAGGGGGCGCACCCTACAGGGGGGGGGGGCGCCCTCCTATCTCATGGGGCCCTCGAAGCTTTCTTGACTTGCACTCCAGGCTCTCCGGATCAGATTTATTCCAAAAATAATGCTCCCGAAGGTTTCATTCCGTTTGGACTCCGTTTGATATTCCTTTTCTTCGAAATACTGAAATAGGCAAAAAATAGCAATATGGGATGGGCCTCCGGTTAGTAGGTTAGTCCCAAAAATGATATAAATATGTAGAATAAAGCCCACAAGCATCCAAAACAGGTAATATAATAGCATGGAACAATCAAAAATTATAGATACATTGGAGACGTATCAGACCCCGTGGTGTGGAGGGCTGGATGAACAGTAGACGGTGGAGGGGTGCCCGTGGAGGGGTGGTTGAATAGGACTCCGTGGTGTGGAGGGCTGGATGAACAGTAGACGGTGGAGGGGTGCCCGTGGAGGGGTGGTTGAATAGTAGCCGGTGGAGTAGCGCACGGTGGAGGCTGGAGGAGGTCGGCGGTAGCCCGTGGAGGCTGGAGGAGGTCGACGGTGGAGATGAACAGTATCCCGTGGAGTCCCGTTTTGCGGTACGCCACACCCCTCCCGATGAACAGGACCCCCGGTTCGACTGTAGTGCTCCAACACAAGTCCGTTTCATCTGTTTTGTGGTACGCCACACCCCTCCCGATCAACAGGACCCCTGTTTCGATCATAGGAGGTCCATTTTCTCCATTTTGCGGTACGCCACACCCCTCCCAATCAACAGGACCCCCGTTTCGACCGTAGGAGGTCCGTTTCCTCCGTTTTGCGGTATGCCAGACCCCTCCCGATCAACAGGACCCCGTTCCGAATGTAGGAGGTCCGTCTCCTCCGTTCTGCGATACGCCAGGCCTCGTTTCCATCGCTTGTTCCGTCCAAGCCCTCCCGATGAACACGACCACACATTCCGTTCCGACCCAGCCGGTTGGCTCCCACGCGTTCTGTTGCCTCCCGATGAACACGATGCATTACATTGCCTCCCCATGAACACGAGCGTTCCGTTGCCTCCCCATGAACACGACACATTCCGTTGCCTCCCCATGAACACGAGCCCTGACCGTACATATGCGCGAGTAGGCGTTCGAGACCCTGCCGGTATGTACGTACGTGGCTGTATTTTCTTTCTTGCACCCTGGCCGCTGTACGTACGTGTACATGCTATGTGCGTGCCTCTACTTCGACACGCGCGCTCCTCTACATCCACCAGTATATATGTACGTACACATTCGCGACCAGAATGACAATGCTACGTACGCTTCGACCAGGTGGGTCCCGACTGTCAGGCACTTCCTTGCGTGCGAAGATGTAGCTGGTGGGTCCCAGCAGTCAGGGGGGTGAATCATTTTTTTTGCTCGGATGCACTTCCTTGCATGCGAAGATGTAGCTGGTGGGTCCCAGCAGTCAGGGGGGCGAATCGTTTTTTTGCCCGGACGCACTTCCTTGTGTGCGAAGGTGTAGCTAGTGGGTCCGAGCAGTCAGGGGGGAACATTCTTTTCATGAAATACGGTGGCCTGTCCGGTGGGTCCCTGCTGTCAGGTGGATGAATCATTATTTTCCGCGTAATAAGGAGGCACTTCCTTGCTGCGGCCGTGGACCCAGCTATCAGCCTCTCCACGTATAGTCTAGGTCCGATGGAAGTCGTTCCTTGACCACGTTGACCATGCTGCACCGAGAGCACCAGGGCGGTGGACGACGGCGAGGCCTAGGAAGGGGACGACGCGGAGCCGGTGAAGACACGGCAGTGGATGCCCACGCGGAGAGGAGTATGAGGGTTCACTCGTTCGGCTGCGGGGTGAGGCTGCCGTCGCTGCAAGGCCTAGCTAGCGGTGGGAATAGTAGGGGGCGGTGAGGCCTCCGTGGCAGCATAGTCGGCCACGAGAGGCAGGAGCAGGCGACACGACCAGCGCTGCTTTGGGCGATTGGAGCAAGAAGACCAGAGGTTGAAGAAGCACTACGGCTGTTGGATGGACATCGTACGATCACTGGAGCTAGAACCGTTCATATTGACTAAGTTGACAAAGCCCTCCGTCCCCGTCAACTTAGTAGGCCCACAAGTCAGCCTCCCACCAAGGTGGGTCCCAGCTAGCAGGGGGAGTATTCATTTTTTGTGCGTAATAAGGAGGCACTTCCGGTGGGTCCGAGCTGACAGCAGGGGGAGGGGGACATTTTTTTCACGAAATACGGTGGCCCGTCCGGTGGGTCCCAGCAGTCAGGGGGGAAACGTTTTTTTCGTGAAATAAGGTGGCCCGTCCGGTGGGTGCCTGCTGTCAGGTGGAGGAATAATTATTTTGCATGTAATAAGGAGGCACTTCCTTGCGGCCGCCGTGGACCCAGCTATCAGCCTCTCCACGTACAGTACTCTTTCAATGGAAGTTGGTCGTTGACCACGTTGACCATGCCACGCCAAGAGCACCAGGGCGGTGGATGATAGCGAGGCCTAGGAAGGGGACGACGCGGAGCTGGGGAAGACGTAGCAGTGGAAGCCCGCGCGGAGAGGAGTACGAGGGTTCACTGGTTCGGCTGCGGTGTGAGGTTGCCGTCGCTGCAGAATAACAGGGGGGTGTGGGTGAGTGGAGGGATGGCCTGGCCAGCGGTGGGAGTAGTATGGGGGTGGTGAGGCCTCCGCAGCAGCACAGCCGGCCACAGGAGGTAGGAGCAGGCGGCTGGACCAAGAAGACCAGAGGTTGAAGAAGCACTACGGCCGTTGGATGGACATCGTACGGTCACTAAAGCTAGAATCGTTTATTATTGACTAAGTTGACAAAGCCCTTGGTATGCTCCAACTTAGTAGGCCCACAGGTCAGCCTCCGAAACGGTGCGCCCTAGATGTCAGGGGGAGGAATCATTTTTTGGGCGGCGGAAGCTAAGAGTATCCGAGATTGAAGAAGAAGCACAACATCCGTTGGATAGACATCCAATGGCCACTGCTGCTAGAACCGCGTGTTGACTATAATAAGTTGACAAAGCCTTGCATACGAGTCAACTTATTTTTTTAGGGGACGCGTCACTTAATAGGCCCACAAGTGTGTGGCAGAGAACTTATAGCCCATTTGCGTTTTGTAAGAATGTATAGCCCATTTTTGAATTCTAATGGAATTTACAACAAACCATTTACAGTTTGTTAAAAGTACAACCCATTTTCTAGCTAGGACAACGATTAATAATTTCAACCAATCGTTGAAGACAGAATTCAATAAAATTTCCCACATTTTGATGGGATCCGAAATATTTTTATCCCGAAATTTCTAGTCAGATTAAATATAAATTTGTATTACGTAAAAATCCAACGAAACATTGCGCGTGCAACAATGAAAATTTAAGAATTTCAAAATCCATAAATAATATTTTATAAACTAATTTCGTGTTTGGTGCATTTTTTTATAGTTACTGCCCAGTTTTTATAATTACATCCCATTTATTATTTTTAAAGCCCATTTTCCTGTTAAGCCTAATGCATCCCTCCTAGGAAAGATTTGCAGCCCAGCGGGGCGGAGAATAACAAGTTGACCTTGCCTGGGTATTCCTCAAAAAGACGTATAGCTGGGCTAGCTATTTTCATCTTGAAAAAATTAGTATCTGGGCTGGATATCTGGCCCGGGCTAGACGGGCCACAGCCCGCCCAGTTAATACCCTACTCTCCTCTGAACAACAACAAAATCATCGCCAAGAAAAACTCTACAGTGCTCACGCCTCAAAAACACAAATACTGCTCAAGCTGCTTGGTCCCAGCTTTCGGCCGCACCTTGTGCAATTCTCTCGTTTATATTGACTACATATGTTGACAATGGCATGGGACCGTGATGTCAGGAAACCAGGAGAAAGCAAAAAAAAATAGTTGTACATAATAAGTAGGCACTTGCGTACATACGTCTGTGGCCCTAGTGGGTCCCTAGTGTCATCTAGTCAAAATAAAGTCATCTCCCGAATCCTCATGTTCGTTGACGATGTTAACAATGCTCGGCGCCACGGCGAGCGCAACAACTCGAAGGACAACGGAGAGGGCCTCGTGGGCCCTATAGATGGTCTGATACAGCGCCCGCTGCTCATTTAGGAAGCCAGGATCATCGGACACCTATGAGCACCTTCGAGAAACTGAGACGACATGAAACGGTAAGGCCGCGCTTGGGAGCTCTGGTTTATTTCAAACCTGTATTAACATACACAAGTGTAATTTACTCGTCATCGGAAACAACACGTAAAATACAGGCGTAATGAAACCAAGGGCCCGAGGTCTGTAAGTAAAACCGGCGGGTTATGCGTGTAATTTGAGAGACCAGTGTATATTTTACGAGCACTGCTATATGGACGACATTACCAGACAATACATGCACAGCGTGCGTATCATGCCATCCATAGGCTTAAACAGCAGCTAACGGCTGGATTAGCAATCGTCCGAGTGTCGTTCAATGTTTTTATTGTGTGTGAAGTACTTCCGATATTTTACTAGTCGAAATCAACCAACCAAGCGCCTTCGCCCGAGACCATCTGCTTTAATTTACAAGCGTCAGTTTTACAATCGGTTTTGGTTGGAAAACGATGATCCAATCACGGCCTAATATCATGAGTTGGTCGGAAGATCATATGGTTTCACGTCTAACCTACCCAACTTGTCGTATAGGCTATGAATGAAACATCAGACGATGAACTTCTTAAGCACGGAAACAATAGAAGAGGATGATCTTCTTAACAAGCAAATCACTGGCATTAGATCGACATGCAAAACAATACGAAGCATTATTCTCAGGAGGCACGGTGAACAGCTCGTGATGCCGCATGCCACAATATTCCAAGCTCAACTTTGCAATCAAACACAAGGCCTGGCATTACATAGACAATATTCAGAACAAACTCTTAACACAGGAATGTCTCAACAGAGTAACTATTTACTTCTAAACTGAACACATGAATAGGAAAAAACACTCGACGCTACTCACAGCAAGGGCGTCCCACTCAAAAATATCAAATGCATGTCTTCTGGCTAACATCAATGAGCAAATTTTGACAAGGTTTTCCAATTCCAATATATTAAACTAACGTCTTCTTGCTAACATCAATGATTAAACGTTGACAAGCTTTTCCCATTCAAAATATGTAATGCCTATGATCGTGGAGTCCTGTCGTAGCTTCTTAAATTGCCAATGGTCTCTACAGACTAGTCATGTCACCAGTGTCTAATAATACTCTGTAAAGCTTCTCAGTCATTCCTTCTGTAATGTAGCACAAACAGTGACTGCTTCTTTCTGCAAAGTGGAACGACCAACTGGACCCAGTAATGCAGCAGTTTGCCTTGGACACATTGGCTCCTTTTGTGAAGTTCAACTAAAATCAAAGTCGGAATAAAACCGAGCTTTAATTTTGATATCCCTGTAAGCAACAATAGGTATAAGGGAAACAATTACTGAGAAATAACGGTTGATGACTTGTACTCCGAGAAGAAAAGCATCTACTGATCTACTTTATCTTAATGGGAAACAAAGCAGGAGAGTAGCAATTCTCCATTAGTGCGATTCATTCATATTGACTGAGACATTATCTTAACAATGCCTTGTTTCAACATGTATAAAGAACGACAAAGCAGAAAAGCACCATTCCTAAAACAATGCAACTGATTCATTTAACAGAGACATTATCTTAACAATACCTTGGTTAAACATGTAGAATTACAAAGCATGATAGTACCATTCCTAACAAGTGTTGTAGTTTTGAACTAAGATTCAGTAGTTAATTAATTCTGAGAGTGGCATTGCTTAATTTTACCAGCAGCATTAGATTAACGAAAAGCATAAATAGTTCTAGGGGAGAGTGGGTGCAACAACAGTATGTGCTTCCATCTACTTATAAAGGGGGTGATGCAGAGTTTGTTGTGACAAAGCAACAAGCATCATGTCTGGGTTGGCCCCATTTTTGTTCACTACTTAATGGGAAAAGACAGCAATACAATAGCTTCAATTCAACATTTATTTAAAACAGTATCAATACAAGTAGCACAACATCTCAAAGCACACTGCACAATCATGTGGATGAAGGCCTGTACTGACCTTTCATGAGAGGGACAAGATAAAATACGAATCTGCCAACACGAATAGGAAATCCAATCTCGTTTTGTGTAGTTGCACTGAAATCAAGCAAAGTGTTTCGCGTAGCGAAGCAAAATGTCGCAATAGCAACAAGTTTAATAGATATCCTTGTTTAAACAGAGGCAAAAAAGGAATCAATTACTGGCTAATAAAGGAGGATGAAACATGCGGCCACAAAAATGGTAATCCCGCCAATCCCTAACAAGTGTTGTAGTTCTGAAATAAGATTCAGTAGTTAATTCTGAGAGTGGCATCAATTACTAGCTTATAAAGGGGTGATGCTGAATTTGTTGTAACAAAGCAACAAGCATCATGTCTGGGTTGGTCCCATTTTTGTTCACTACTTAATGGGAAAAGACAGCAATACAATAGCTTCAATTCAACATTTATTTAAAACAGTACCAAAACAAGTAGCACAACATCTCAAAGCACACTTCACATCATGTGGATGAGACCAAGATTTGAAACAACTCGCCACGAAGACTGGAAACAAATCTCGATCTCCTTTTGTGCAGTTCCACCAAAATTAAGCAAAGTCACTGGTGTGACATTCAAGTTGAACTGCACAAAACACTCTTAAAACATAAGTGTTTCGAGTAGCAAAGCAAAATGTCACAATAGCAACAAGTTGAATCAATACCCTTGTTTTAACAGAGGCAAAAAAGGAAACAATTACTTGCCGATAAAGGAGGATGAAACAAACGGTGACAGAAAGAAGCATCTAACTTATCTTGGATGGAAAACAAAGTAGGATAGTAGCATTTATTAATAGAGACATTCTCTTGAAACAACATTCGTTAAAAAATGTAATTTACTTTTAACATTGGCATTGCTTCAATTTTTCGGTGGCATTCTTAGATTAACAACAACAAAATAGCTGTATTGGACATGCCAGCACCATGTGCGTCCACACGTATAAATGGGTGATGCAGAGTATGTAGCCAAGCAGCATATATGCGTTGCTCCCATATTTGTTCTCTTTGAACCTTTTTCCTATGTGAGGGCAACAAATCTAGTCCTACACAAACTACTTGACCCCCCAGTTTCTTTCCCTTTTCAACAAAGAGATCGGTTCCTTACAGATGTGTGTACTGGATTACCCCCTTTTCCCTTTTCGACCTACAAAGCGGTTGGATAGCCAGTCTATACTACTTTCCGCCCCTCCTTTCCTCATTGAACCACGTCCTAGATTCTTGCTCCAGCCCACCGCACCCTTCTTTCTTCTTTGAACCAAGACCTAGATTCGACTACAGATCGAAAAAGATCGACATGCAACTAGAGCAACGACAGTTTCAAAGAAACTTATACCTTAGGTTCGTCGGGATGTGGCAAGGCATGCGGCGGGAGGCTGGATCTTCCCACACTACGTACGGCAGCGAGGAAGAAGGGGTCGGTGGCCCTCCCACACAGGCGCTAGGTGAAAGAGAACAGCGCAGCCGGCAGTGGATTGCCTCCCTCGCCAAAGGCGATAGAGTGAACGTTGCACCTCCTCCCCTTCCCGGTGCGACGGGATACAGACGCCTCCTTCACCAGCTGTGAGGGGGGAGAGAGAGACAAGAGGCCAACGCAGTCTTGTTTAGATCTGGTGAAGAGAGGGCGAGAGACTGTGAATATAGCAAACCCTAGCAAATGAACACTGAGCCTCTAGCGTGTAACATATATGTAGTGCGGCGAGCATGTGGAGAGTGCAAACCCTAGTGAACAAGCGCTGAGGCTCCCGCTTATATATATACTACTGTAGTACGGACTAAGCTCTTCCTGGTCGCACTTCCTGTCCTTCACGTGTGGTACACTACCCTCCCTTAAGTGAACAACCACACATGCGTCAAATTATCAGAAACGTGTGAGAGTGTGTACAAATAAAGAATTTTAATTTCAATTATCGGAAAGGTTTGAGAGTATTACAAAGTTTGACTTCAGTAAAATCTAATATGCAGAGTAAATAAAAATGGAGGGCTACTACGTCCATCTGGGTTTAGCCGACGCAACCATGAGGCGCAACCATGAGCATCGATAGGTCATCGTGGTGATGCATCATCCATTTGGCATCAAGTTTGGGTGAGGCACCTATGAAGTTCGACAAATCCTCACTGTGGTCTATTTCTTCTCAGTAATCAAGCTCGAGGAAGGAAGAACCACGTGGCAGAGGACAGTGAGGCGGAACAACAATGGCCATCCAATTTTGTGCAGTTCCACTAAAATTGAGGAAGACATGCCCGGGTAAGGAGACACGCATCATGTTTCCAAAAATATAAAAAAGGTTTAGCAACGACATCTCAATTGTCGCTAAGAATTAATGAAAAGTACACCAACAAACAGAAGCATCATAATTATATTGATGGGAACTAAACCAGGATACCCGAGAAAAAAAGCATTTCTTCATTTAACCGGTGATAGTACTACCACCATATGGACAATGACCGCACAACCACCATGTACTTTTTTTCGAAACAACATGTATACCTCCACCGAGGCATAAATCAGGACAACTTTTCGAGTGGCATTTCCTCTATAATAGTACTAGTGGGTGATGTTGGACCAGCCGACGAACCCTAGCTACTATGCATGGGGAGCTGGGGAGTAGTCGCATAGAAGAAAACCCGCACGCAACGACCTGGGGAGCTGGACCAGTACAAGAAGTTATACCTCAGGTGGGCGAGATGTCGTTTAGGCGGGCGGGCGGGATCTGCCCACATGAAGGCAACGAACAAGGGCGCAGAGGATCTTCGTCCGCCAACGCCGGCTCCGAGAGGACGGTGCACATCGGCTTCCTCCGTCGCCGACGGCGACAACGTCAATGCTACACCTCCTCACCTCCCGCAGCGGATGGGATTCGGCCGGATCTGTGACCACCGGTGAGGAGAGAGATAGAGTGGACACTGTCATCTTGTTTTGATATGGAGAGGGTGAGAGAGTGAGACGCGAGAAACTCTATCAAACAAGAGGCTATAATGGAGTAAAAAAATCTCTCCATAGCAGTGGTTTTAAATAGAATACGCGCGTTCTCGGAAAAAAGAAACGAAAACTGGCGGACAATTTTTTGAGGGTCTGTCTAGGACACATCTAGATGTGACATAGTTATGTCACATCTAAGTTGATGTCCACTCTGTTTGTGGTCTATTTCTTTTGTCCTAGTTTTTTTGTTTCTTGTTGCTACATTATATACTTGTGGTAGCTTAGATGTGATATCCTTAAATAACATCTAGATGTGAATTAGACAAACTGATTTTCTAACGTACCAAGAAAGAAAACTCGATCAAAAACACGGCCCCGCTTCCAGGTCGCGAGAGTCGTCGCGCACACACACATAGACATAGACATGCATATCCGTGTTTACATAAAATTCCATTTCCATATCCATCTCCAATCATATTTGTCCAACTGGCACATTATTTACGTTGTTAATTATATACGCAGCAATATTAACGTACAACATCTCTTGTTTGCGCACGTCCGGACCGCTGCCACGGCCAGTCCTGACCAACCCGAACCCTCTTCATCACCCGCGCGTGCTTCCCGCCCAAAACGGTCAGTGCCGCATTCATGCCCGGCCAGAGCGGATGTGACCTCTCACTGGCGCTGGCATTGAAGCGGCATGCCGGCCGAGAGAGTGTCGCCCGCACCGCTTCCGGGTGCACGCGGCTGCTCCGCATTCAAAGGTCGCAATAGCCGGCTACAACATGCATGTAAAAAGTTCTTGGGAGTCCGTGCTACAGCTAGCTGTCCTCCCCCAACTCGTCAATCTCTTCCAGTAGTGCTAGTACTCCATGGCGCGGTCCATCGACAAGCAGGCGGGAAAGTTATCGTATACTACTCGGTTTGCGGTGAGTGGCATGTCGAGCGACCGTGTGGGGTCGAGCCGTGGAGGAGGGTGAGGCACGAACACGACATATGTGATTTAAACGTTGGTTTTGCTCGATGGCGCGATCCAACGAAACAAAATGTTGCTTTCTCTCCGTTTCCATTTTTTCTCCGGAAAAACCGAAACTTTCCACTCCATTTTCATTCCTATTCCAAGGTTGCCCCGTTACAACATTCCATCAAATACAAAGGAAAACTAACACGCATGATGATGCATCTCAATGATTCACAGATCATAGCCAATATTTACTTCACAACTAAAGAAAAAAGTTGTGAGAGCGTGCACGAAAGAAAAACTACTGATGGGGTCACTACGACTTAAACCCTAAACATGATTTAATTTCCTGGCCAGGTAGAACATGTCGAAGGAAAGACAGCTGGCACCCTCGGATCATACGATGCTTTTGTGCAGTTCCACTAAAATCGACCTGAGCATCCCTGATGGCAAAGATATTGAAGAAGTGTGATTAGAATAATAGTACTGGCACTAGTTCATGAGACATAAACTCATCACAAGTAGAAGCCGGTAGAAGTAGAGAAAGATCAACATGGAGATGGAGCTACGATAGTGGAGCAAGCCGGCTCCAAAAGGAAGATGGACTATACCTGGGACGTCGGGCTGTAGCTAGAAGGGCGGTTGGGACGCGGGATCGGCCCATACCGTGGTGACCCCCGATTGGGACGCACCGATTGTGGGTTTTCTCCCTCGCCGATGTCGACCGCGTCTATGCAGAACATTGTTCCCTTCCCCCAGCTGTGGGATCAGGCCCGTCGTTCTATGTTTGTGAAGAGAGCAACCTAAGCAAGCAGGCTTGTAGCTTAGGCTCCTGCTAGTGTATATATAGTGGTTTTCTTTTTCTCTCCATATCAACCATTTTATATTGCGTACGTGTCATTCAAGAGTGAAATAATGGTTGCTTCTTCCGACTAACTTACTGTGTGATTTGACTGCTCGTTAGTGGCCCCTACACGTACTCCCCCTACATGTATGCAACAGTCACACGTACACATGGACGCAAAAACGCGCGCGACGCCCTAATGCATGCATGTCCGAGCACATGATGGAACACACACGGTCACGCTCAAGTGCTCAACCTACACGTGCATGCACACACATACTCAGTCAGGGTGAGCTAGTGACCGTATAAACACCGGAATATATATATATATATATATATATATATATATATATATATATATATATATTGAGTGCAATGAGCGTATTATGAAGTCCAACGACCAGTGTCTTGGCTGATCGTCCTAAGAATGCTTATATATGAATAAACCTTCTCATTTACCCGCAAAAAAGATTAAGCCATATTAACCGGAAAGGAGGGAGTATGGACTAGCACTACTTTTTGGTGTGTCCCATCAACTCGCAGAATGAGGAGAAGCTTGCAGGACAAGGTGAAGCTCGCTTACGCCTTTTGACTAATGCAACCTACCCTCGATGGACATGCATCAGTCCATTCGGTGTCAGATTGTCAGAGGCATACACTGTAGTACCCAACATGAGGAGTACCATCATTGTTTGACTTCACGAAGAGGCGAAGAGCCAAGCACAGTAGTACGATTAGTACTACTACTAGAACCGCATGGTGGAGCGTCTATACTCTTATTTTTTTTATCTCTGATAAAGTACACGTTTATTCCGGAGAAGGGCGGAAAACGGCAGCCCAACATGTAATGAATGATATCGATCAACCAACCATGCTCGAATATATCTTGGGCTTCGTGCAAGCCCGTCTGTGTGTTCTCGATCCTCGTATCTCTCAAGGAACGGCGGGTTGGCTCTTTGCCGTCAATTGAGATCGGTTTGCTCACACTCCTGTCCCACATGTCAGTGATATGCCAAGAGGAGGTGCGTTGACCGATTGGCCATACGCGTACTTGGTTTTGCACCTTCATACTACTCCTCCCTCCGTCACAGTTTACCGGGCGCGCTTCATTATGATGCATTTCTCTCAATGCATTTCCACCACCAGAGAGACTTTAGATGCGTTTGGTTTAATGCTCAATTAATTAGGGTGTGGTAACCGCAATCAAGTCCACAATTTTCTCTCCATGTACTCTGTACTACTACGGAGTGGAGTAAGTGCATGCATGTGTGTACCCGGGGTGGAAGCACTGCATGCATGTGTGTACGCATTATTCCCTCTAGTAATAGACGCCGTGCTATAACTACCAATGCTATTTTTCAGGCCGATCGCTAGTCGCCTTGGTCCCACAGATTTTTTTCTTTTTTCTGAAGCGCGTTGTATAAACAGTGACGGATGGAGTAGTATGAGCGGATTCAAAGAAGAGCGTATTGATGGTTGCTTCTTCAGAGCAACTTACAGTGGGAAAGGTGCGGCTTATGATTTGACTGCTCATTACTCACTATTAATGCAGCACAAGGACAGGGCTGAGTCTCCCATGCGGTTGTGCACTACCCCCTCAGTTCTTAAATATACTCCGGAGCATTTGTCTTTCTAGAGATTTCAACGAGTGACTACTCAAATATTTGTCTTTTTAGAGATTTCAAATGGACTGGCACATACGGATGTATATAGACATATTTTAGAGTGTAGATTCACTCATTTTGCTTCGTATGTAGTCACTTGTTGAAATCTCTAGAAAGACGAATAGAATATTTAGGAACGGAGGGAGTACACATACGAAGCAAAATGAGTGAATCTACACCCTAAAATATGCCTGTTTGAAATTTGTAAAAAGACAAATATTTAGGAACGAAGGAGTATAATTTTGTGCATGGCACATGGACCCGGATGATGAAGAGGCTTCTGGCAATGCTATCAAGCTTCCATCATTTGTTTACATAATTGACGTACTATACAGATAATTTTCCAGCAACATGAAATTGTACAATGGTGTGAGCTTTCAGCTTTTGTTTCGCGTGTCTTGCCATCAATGCTCTTTCGGAAACAATAAAAGACTAACTTCCTTGCTAATGCATGTCAATTATTAGCAGATCAGAGCTAAAGACAGAGTTGTGAGAAGGTGTTAAATTAAAATTGATCCTTGCTTTCATTGGCAGCAACGTCCCCCCAGCTCTGTCTAAATCAACAAGGCATGTTGGGAAAAAAAGTAGCTGTCTGGAGCATACAACATTCCGATCATTTTGTGCAGTTCCACTAAAATAGAGCTGAGTGTCCCTGTTCCAAAGATATTAAGTGTGATTGCAATAATAGAGGACTGCTGATGAAACAATAAACACACAAATAGAAGCCGGTCACCTTTGCAGTCTCTATTAAGACTAACTAGTTGGAGAAGATTAGGCTCGGAGTTGGATGAGGAGGATAGAGCAAAACCAATCTCCCTTTGTGCAGTCGCACTGAAATGTAGAGACGTTGCTCGTGTGACATTTTAGTACAACTGCACAAAACACTCTTAAGAAAAAAGTGATTTGTGCAGTTCACCAAAAGGTCGCAATAGCAACAAGGTGAAATGGATAGCCCTGTTTGCAAAAAAGAGGTAGAAAGGAAACAATTACTGGCCAATAACAGTTGATGACACATGCGGCGACAAAAAAGAAGCATATTCCTTGTCCTAAGGGAAGATAATAACACGGTCGTGTTTGTCAAAACGGTGTGAGGACGAGAATGCAATATGGAAAGTATGCCAGACGAGCTACGTTTTGGGCAAAGAACTATGGAAGATCCACATGCAGCGACGTGGGAAGACAGGCAGTGGAGCAAGGCCGGAGGGGATACCTGGAGGTTGTCGGAATGTAAGTAGGTGAGCGGCGGCGGGCGGAATCTGTGAGCAAGTGGCGTAGGCCCTGCCGTGCCGGAGCTTGGTCAGAGAGAACGGCGTGTACCTCAGATCGGGACGTGCTGCCTCGGCGCCGTCGAATGGAGAAACGATGCACTTCCTCCCTTCCCCCCGGCGGACGGGATGCGGCCGGATTAGTGACCAATGGTGAGAGAGAGAGAGAGAGAGGCCAATGCACTCCCTTTCCCCCGACGGACGGGATGCGGCCGGATCAGTGACCAACGGCGAGAGAGAGAGAGGCCACCGCACTCCCTTTCCCCCGGCGGACGGGATGCAGCCGGATCAGTGACCAATGGTGAGAGAGAGAGAGAGGCCACCGCAGCCTTGTGTGAGATACTCTGAAGAGCAACAAACCAGGCAGGAAAGCTCCATTGTATATAGTGAGCGGACTACCTTTTTCTCCATAAAAATCGTTTTATATTCTATGTACGTGCCATTGAGCGCTATAACTTTATTTAAAAATAACGCGGCAACGCATCAAGTTGAACTTTGTTTCGTGCACGCGTGGTACACGACCTCCCTAGGTAAACAACCGCTACAGACGTTCAAATTAGCACGTGGGCTGCCATTTCATAAAGAAATGAGCTCCAGCATGTACCCGCGCGGGTGTGGCTGGGCACAAAGCGTGAGTACGTGTACGGTGCACCTATTCTCTCTTTTTTGAACTTCGGTGCACCTATTCTCTTCTTGTATACGTACACCACCTACATGGGGTTGTGTGAGAGATACAAACCTAGAGAGATATAGTGTGTGAGTTCTTGAGAGTTTTTTTTGGGGGGGGGGTCAATCAAAAAATGTAACATATGCAATGTGTGTGAAATAGAGTCCTGGATATAACATATATATAGAGGGGGCGATCCACGCGAAGAGAGTGGAGGTATCATCGGCTTGAGGTGTCCATAGAATCGAAGAGAGGGATGATGTGTGTGTGTGTGCGTGCGCGATCGATAAAGAGTGCCATCCGATGTCTACTACATAACCTTCTTCTTGTAGACGTTGTTGGGCCTGCAAGTGCACAGGTTTGTAGGACAGTAGCAAATTTCCCTCAAGTGGATGACCTAAGGTTTATCAATCCTGCTTACTAATGGCGCACCTGCAGGTGGTGCACCATTAGTAGTTTTGCAAAAAAGTAAAAGAAATACATACTAGTGGCGCATCCAAGCGAGGTGCGCCATTACTAGTTAGATAGGAGGCGTAGGATGAAGATGGTCTCTCTCAAACAACCCTGCAACCAAATAACAAAGAGTCTCTTGTGTCCCCAACACACCCAATACAATGGTAAATTGTATAGGTGCACTAGTTCAGCGAAGAGAAGGTGATACAAGTGCAAAATAGATAGTAGATAAAGGTTTTTGTAATCTGAAATTATAAAAACAGCAAGGTAGCAAGCGATAAAAGTGAGCGTAAACAGTATTCCAATGATAGGAAACAAGGCCTAGGGTTCATACTTTCACTAGTGCAAGTTCTCTCAACAATAATAACATAGACAGATCATATAACAATCCCTCAACATGCAACAAAGAGTCACTCCAAAGCAACTAATAGCGGAGAACAAATGAAGAGATTATGGTAGGGTACGAAACCACCTCAAAGTTACCCTTTCTGTTCTATCTATTCAAGAGTTCGTAGTAAAATAACATAAAGCTATTCTTTCCGCTCAGTCTATCATAGAGTTCATACTAGAATAACACCTTAAGACACAAATCAACCAAAACCCTAATGTCACCTAGATACTCCATTGTCACCTCAAGTATCCGTGGGCATGATTATACGATATGCATCACACAATCTCAGATTCATCTATTCAACCAACACAAAGTACTTCAAAGAGTGCCCCAAAGTTTCTACCGGAGAGTCAAGAACGTGTGCCAACCCCTATGCATAGGTTCATGGGTGGAACCCGCAAGTTGGTCACCAAAACATACATCAAGAGGGACATGATATCCCATTGTCACCACAGATAAGCACGGCAAGACATACATCAAGTGTTCTTATAAAAGACTCAATTCGATAAGATAACTTCAAAGGGAAAACTCAATTCATCACAAGAGAGTAGAGGGGGAGAAATATCATAAGACCCAACTACAATAGCAAAGCTCGGGATACATCAAGATCGTGCCATAGAGGGAACACGAGAGAGAGAGAGATCAAACACATAGCTACTCGTACGTACCCTCAGCCCCAAGGGTAAACTACTCCCTCCTCGTCATGGATAGCGCCGGGATGATGAAGATGTCCACCGGTGAAGGATCCCCCCTCCGGCAGGGTGCCGGGAAGGGCTTTCGAGAGGTTTTTGGTGGCTACACAGGCTTGCGGCGGCGGAACTCCCGATATATCTTGATATTCGATGTTTTTAGGGTACGTAGGCTTATATAGGCGAAAGAAGTTGGTCGGGAGGTGCTCGAGGGGCCCACGAGACAGGGGGGCACGCCCAGTAGGGGGCGCCCTCCTATCTCGTGGCCTCCTCGAGGCTCTTCTGACATGAACTCCAAGTCTCCTGGGTGATATTCTTCCGAAAAATAATGCTGCCGAAGGTTTCATTCCGTTTGGACTCCGTTTGATATTCCTTTTCTTTGAAATACTGAAACAGGAAATAAAACAACAATATGGGCTGGGCCTCCGGTTAATAGGTTAGTCCCAAAAGTAATATAAAAGTGTATAATAAACCCCGCAATCATTCAAAACAGATAATAAAATAGCATGAATGCTTCATAAATTATAGATACGTTGGAGACGTATCACCATCGAATTTGTGTGTGCCCATGTCAAAGATATAGAGTGGCTGGCCTACTGGAACGTGAGAGGGGACATGTGCAGTTTGTCTCTATGGCATGGATACCTACCTGCAGCGCTCGACTATCGGTGTGTGGTGGGGGAAGAGGGAGGCCCAATTAACTATAGAGGTACAATGGTTGGTATATGTGTGGAGGAGGAAAGAGGCCTACCTCATGTATTAAGGAGATCGATCTGCCTCATGTATTAAGGGAGATCGATCGGCATCCATGCATATGTGCAGGAGAGGAATAAGGTTGGGAGAGAAACAGAGCTAGAGTGTTGGAGGGGGTGGTAGTGGAGTTGCTTCTAACAAATGGTGGGATAGGCTTGCTAGACAAACGGAGGGCACACCCGCAATATCAATAAGAGAGGAGATGGCTGCTTGTTGTCTGTGCACGTGCGTGTGAGAGACGGGTTAGGAGGCATGCACGAATGATGAGGGGGGACAATGTGGCTGTGGTAAGCATACATAACTACATAGGAAGATCGATCGCCCTTTGTTAGAGAAAGGAGAGACATAACTTGTGAGGTACGTCGATCGATGGGGGTGTCGGAGTAATGGGCCACGGGTAGGCTCACCCGAGCCCCTGGATTTATCAAGACTTTGGGCCAGCTCTGCCTAGCTGGACCCCAAGCTGAAGCTCCACCCTCACGGAGCCGGCTGGCTCGACGGCCGGCTGCCAAAGGGCGGCTGACCCAAGCCTACGGCGCTCCGAGTGACCGTCTCCTGCTGGCCAGCCTCCAGAGAGGGCGGCATCAGGCAGGCGGCCACCTCGCGACTTTGGTGCGATCGAGCCCCATCGAGAGTACAAGACAGAGCATGGCTACAGCGAAGCACGTCGCCTCCAACGCTCGGGACAGGCGTGGCTACAGTGCTCCGTGTAGGCGGAGATCTCCGCACAACAGGGCACTATGCCATGTCTCCCCTGACGTCGCTCCGAGCAGGCGGAGTCCTGTTCCCCACGACGGCTTGTCAGTACGGCCTGCCGGTGGCGGGCCCTATCGGGCAGTGACCCTGTAGAAGACGGTGGAAGCTCAACTAGACGGATTCGGGAGGGGCCGGACTCCAGCAGGCGGCCGTCCCTTGCCCCGAGGCAAGCATGCCATTAAGCTGACGAGACCAGGTGTGGCTACAGTGGCTTCCCACCAGGCGGCGAGACTGTAGCCACACTAAGATGACCAAGCCCCCATCATCAATGACACGGCTACAGTAAGAAGCCACCAACCAGTCGGCGGGGCCCACTAGGAGGCGGGCCCCAACGGTCGACGGAGAAGCCGGAGGCTGGAGACACTGACGGCCGGGCCCAGCACCCGGACGGATTACCATTGTACCCCTGGGGGGTAGGCCTATATAAACCCCCCAGGCCACCCATGCAAAGGGTTCCAACCCTGATAGAACTAGCCAGTCACCTAGGGCAGGGAAGAGCTAGCCTAGCCTTCTCCTACCTCTAGACACAACTCAAGGAGCAACTTGTAGCACTAGTGCCTTAGTGATCATGCGGAGACTCCACAGAGCAGGAGTAGGGGTATTATCTCCACGGAGAGCCCCCAACCTGGGTAAAGTTCGCCGGCGTACGTGTCTATGCCTTATCCCGCTTCCAGGCACCAGCGACGTTCTACTCGCCCCCATCATGATAAGCCATCCGTTGGCATATGTCGTACCCAACCCCCAACATTTGGCGCCCACCGTGGGGCTTCGTGCACCATCTCCTGGAGATCTGCTCTGGACGGGAACCCTGTTCCTTCCTGGCGAGCGAAGCCAGCCCAGCACGCCCGACGGCGTCAGCTCTGACGCGCTGCACAGCATGGAGATCGCCTGCACGGCGAGCTGCCTCGCCGATCTTGTCGGCGAGATCGACCTCTCCGAAGAGCCGGCCTCCGATGCGGGCACTAGCTGCCTTGAGAGCCGGCTCATCAGCCTCCTCGACCAGCTCCATGTCACCAGCGAGCCTGCTGTGGACCTGGAGTCCGTCGGCTCCACCGATCCAATGATCGTCGACTCTGACACGGCATCGCTCGACGCGTTCCCCACCAACGTGGTGGTCTATGACGAGCCGCCTCCTCGCGAGCACAGTGGCAGGAGCACCGTCATGGAGGTGCTCGTCATCAACAGTGGAGAGCACTCAGACGAGCGCGCTCAAGATCCCCTCGACGCAACTCAGCGCGACCTCACGGCGCCCATTCCCGAGGGCGCGGACGCTAAGGTGCTGGAGGCACACCGCCTCCAGCTTCTCGAAAATGTTGGCCGCCTGGCCAGCATGCGCCGGCTTTCGGACGCCTACCGGTGCGAGATGGACCGGGCCATAGGCGTCACACCGGTTCCTGAGGGGCCTAGCCGCCTCGGCATGGTTCGTCAACGTGGCGCGACCATCGCCAGCATGTTCGGGGCGGAGCGCCCCGTCTACGCCACGCCTACAGAGAACATCCGGGCCACCCAGGCAGTGACGGATGAGCTGGACAAATACGACGGCGACGAGCGCCGCCACATGACGGAGCATGTCCAGCAGCTCCTAGACGCGGCTGCCGCGCAACACGAGGCCGCCTGCCGCGCTGAAGTCCCAGCCCGATGAAACAACGAGCCGCCCCCAAGCCAAGATCATGGGGCGACATCCCGGACGCCGACCGGTGGCGCCTGCGGTTGAAAGGGCAACGAGCCGGCTGCCAGCCGCAGCCGGACGTGCCTCTCCATCGAGCGGGACGAGGACGGCCGCCCTCGTGCAGTAGAGCAGCGAGGCAACCAGCCGCCTCCCCCATCTCGTGGAGCGAGATACCCCACTCCGCCTCCTGACACGCATCCGACACTCGGCGACCGCCTTGGCCGCCCAGAGGGAGTCGGAGAGAATGATGCCCACCATCGGATCGATCATCTCAACCGATCCCTAGCGCTAAAAGAAGAAGATGTGCTAGGCCCGCCCTGTTTTGGCCCCCGAATCCGAGATGAGCCCTTCCCCAAAGGGTTCACCCTCCCGCGAGACACGCCCAAGTACACCGGCTCCGTGAAGACGGAGGACTGGCTGGTCGATTACTCCATGGCCGTCAGTCTAGCAAACGGCAACAAGCGCATTGCCGTAAAATACATCCCGCTCATGCTTCAAGGCACTGCCCGGACGTGGCTCAACAGCCTGAAGCCCCGCAGCATTAATAGCTGGGTTGATTTCACTGAGGTCTTCATCCGCAACTTCACTAGCACCTACAAGCGGGCTCCCAAGCCCCGACAACTCTCCTTGTGCATCCAAGGGCCCACAGAGTCGACTCGCGACTACCTCACGCGCTGGACCGAGCTGTGCAACTCCTACGAGGGCGTGCACGAGGTGCAGGCCATCGAGTACTTCACCGCCGGGTGCCGAGAGGGCACCCTCCTCAAGCATCGACTCCTCTGTGACGAGCCCGAGGCCCTCAACGAGCTGCTGATCATCGCCGACAAGCACACCACGGCCGACTCCTCCATGAAGGTGGAGATCTTAGTCGATGCATCCGGCAAGGTAGCGCCTCAAGCTCCTTGGACTCCGGCTGGTGAGACCAGTCGGAGACAGGCCCCAAACGACAACAAGCGGAAGGCCACCCAGCCGGCTTCCAACAACCGGCAGGTGGCGACAGTCGAGGATCAGCAGCCGGAGGGACAGCCGGCGCCCCAGCGTTAGAAAGGTGGCAAGCCCAACTGGCTGCCCGCCTTTTCGTACGAGCAGACCCTTGATGCCCCTGCAAGTTCCACAGTGGTGCGAAGCCATCCAATCATACCACCCGGAAGTGTCACTGGCTCACCAGGATTGCTAAGGGAGATGGCCTCCTACCTCCTCCGCCTGCCGGTCCGCCGCCTCCTCCGCCCCAGCAGCCGGCGGCCCGACCAGTCGGCGCCATTCAAGATGAGTATCCCGCAGATCACGGAGCCTATGTTGTGTTCACCAGTGTGGCCGATGATAGGCACAGCAGACGGCAACAACAGCAAGAGGTGCATGCAGTGGCCTCGAGCACCCAGAGTTCAAGCACTGGTCAGAAAAGCCCATTAGTTGGAGCAGGGCCGACCACCCGGAAGTGATGTTGTCCCCCGGTTCCTATGCCTTAGTCCTAGATGCAACCCTTGCAACGGAAAGGCGAGCGGCTCGCTTCTCCAGGGTCTTGATAGACGGCGGCAGCATCATAAACATCTTGTACCGTGACAGAATGGAGAAGCTGGGAATCAAACAGAAGCAGCTCCTCCCCAGTCAGACTGTATTCCATGGCATAGTCCCTGGCCTTTCCTGCTCACCAATCGGCAAGACTCAGATCGATGTCCTCTTTGGAGACAAGAATCATTTTCGCCGAGAGCCAGTTTGGTTTGAGGTGGTGGACCCGGGGAGCCCTTACCATGCGCTGCTTGGCCGGCCTGCCCTGGCCAAGTTCATGGCGGTCCCCCACTACGCCTACCTCAAGATGAAGATGCCAAGTACCAAGGGAATCCTAACTGTAGTCAAAGACTGTCAGGACCCCGACTCAATGCCACATCGATCTAGCATGTAACACCTCATATCACTTTGCGGCCTCACGCACGGTATTCCCACGGGTGTCGCCCTACCTTTACCCGGGACCGTTTGCGCCTTTTGGCACACGTATATGACAGTGTCGCTAGCATCTATATGATAAAGAGCCCGGGCTGACATGGCTAGTCGTAAACCCAAAGTGGCACAAACTTACAGGGACAGGCATCCATGACCCAGCATCGAACGTGTCGGTCATCAGCGAGTGAATCCAGGCTGTAGCACTGGGCTAGCAGGACTCCGGTGAACCGGGCTATAGCGGGCTAACAGGACTCCGGTATTCATCGCGTGACATTTCCCCGAAGGGACAGACACAGGAACGAAGAAGGACACATGCTGGCCAGCCTAAGTGTTCCGGAGCAGTAGCAAGCTACCATTGGAAACACTAGGAGACATTTCCCGGTAAGAGAGGCTACTAAGGATAAACAACTAGATAGTCAGATCCCACACATACCAAGCATTTCAATAACATACACACAATATGCTCGATATGTGCAAACACAACATGGCATCACAACATGACTCTATGACTCAAGTATTTATTCATTAGGCTCCGAGGAGCGAGATATTACAAACATAGGTCTCATGACCCAACATTCAGAGTATACAAGTCAAAGCACAAGCTGAAGCTATCATGTCTGAGTACAGACAACTATAAATGAAAAAGGCTGAGAAGCCTGACTATCTACCAGATACTGCCGAGGGCACAAGATCGTAGCTGAGGTAACAAGCTAAACGTCGAAGTCCAAGCGGAACTACTAGTGAGACTGAAGTCTCTCTGCAAAAACATAAAATAGGCAAACATGAGTACAAATGTACCCAGCAAGACTTACATCAGAACTATCTACATATGCATCATTATCAACAAAGGGGATGGTGGGGTTTAACTGCAGCAAGCCAGCTTTGACTCGGTGGCTATCCTAAACTACGACTGCAAGTAACTCTTTTGAGGTGGTGCACACGTGTCCACATATTCACCATATCAATACACCACTATGGATCCGCTTCCGTCTCCCTACGAGAACGCCATCCATAGCACTCACGCTTATCTTGCGTATTTTAGAGTATCCACTTTCACTTGTCTATGAACTGTACAGGCAACCCAGAAGTCCTTTTCCGCGGACACGGCTATTCGAATAGGTGATGTTAACCCTGCAGGGGTGTACTTCTTCACACACGCTCTCACCACTTACCGCCATTTACACGACATGTACTCGGCAACCTTCAAGCGGAAGCCCAACGTGGGTGTCGGCCACGGCCTACCTATACACTCAAGTCTCTAGTCCAGGTTTATCGCCTATTCGGGTTCCATCCATGAGGAGATCCGGCCGGAGTTTCGCTCACAGCCCCAAACGATGTGAACAGGGTTCCATGACACCAAACGGGCGCCCGGTATACCCGGCCACGTGCCTACCGCATCACAGCCCACCCCTCCGGTCAGCGCTGCCCACGGCCTCCAGCATACTACAAACACCAGAAACTACTTGCAACTCCTGGACAGAGGACAAGGGTGATTAAGAAGCCGAGAGGGTCCATTGGTTTCGGGCCCAATGCGTGGTAGTAGCTGAATCATGGATCACAAACACAAAACTCAGTTCCTGAGGACGGCTTCAATGAGACAACCCACCATGTACTCCTACATGGCCTCTCACCGCTACCTTTACCAAATCGTGTTCACACACTTAGCTCACACACAGTAGGACATATTCACACACCTCTGATTCATTCCCGATGAATCAGACCTGATACAACTCTAAGCAGTAGCAGGCATGACAAACAAGCAAGAATGAGTAGGCACAACAGGGCTCAAACAACTCCTACTCATGCTAGTGGGTTTCATCTATTTACTGTGGAATGACAGGTCATGCAAAGGATAAAGGGGTTCAGCTACCGCAGCAAGTAACAGATGAATCGTTGTTGTCCTAATGCAGTAAAAGAGAGCAGGAGCGAGAGAGTGGGATTGTATCGGAATGAACAAGGGGGTTTTGCTTGCCTGGCACTTCTGAAGATAACATTGAGTCTTCATCAGTGTCAACGATCACAACGTCGGAACATCGTCTACCGGGAGGGAACAGATACCGGCAACAAAGAAGAACACAATCAATGCAATGCACAAAATGATGCATGCTATGACATGGCAATATGAATGTGTTTTGAGCTAATGCAACTAGCAACAGATTAAATGAAGTTGGTTTGAATACAAGATTCAAATTCAAACTCCATATGTGATTATTCAAATGCCATTTAATTGATTTGTGCTATACAGCAGCTATAAGTTGTTCTAACATGCATAAAAATGGCACAGATGGATTCCTTGAATTTTTCTAATAATTTTTCATATATAAATTATTTAATTTGGAGTTACGATTGAATTACTATGAATTTTTGAAGTTTTGAACATTTTCTGGAATTTCCTGAATATTTAGAATTAAAATAATTCCAGAAAATGATTTAACTGCATCAGCCTGACGCCAGCATGACGTCAGCGAGTCAACGGCCAGGTCCAGGTCAAACCTGACGTGCGGGGTCCACATGTTAGTGACACAGGAACTAATCCCGGTCAAACCCAGCGCTGACTGGGGTTTGACCAGGGGTGGGGCCTACTGTTAGTGGCTGTAGGTGGTTTAGTTAGTTGGATTAGCTCCTAATGACGGAGCCACGTCAGCTCCCGCCGGAGTTTCGCCGGCGACGACCATGGCCGACGATGGAGATGCAACGTGTGCTCGCTACGGAGCACCATTCGACGCGTGGTTTGCTCCTACGGGTAGCTGAAGATGCGCCGCATCCAACTGGGCGAGCGGCAGCGGCTGTGCTGGCCGGAGCTCGCCGGAAATGAGTTCACGGCGGTGCCGGAGTTCGGGCGCCGATCGATTCGACGCTATGGTGCGCTACGGGAGAAACTGGTGGGTGCTGCGGGCTCCTGAGGTTGCGGTGAGCACGACGGTGGGCTCGGGAGCGAGCTGCGGTGGCTGTGGCCACGGCCACGCCATGGCCGGCGGCGAGAAGCTCTCGGCCGCGGTGGTAACGGCGGCTACGGAGGGAAATAGAGCACGGGAAGAGAGGGGTTCGGCAGAGGAGCTCACGGCGAGGTCGACGAGCAGCTCGGTGGGCTCGGGGAGGTGGCGGAAACGGCGAATCGACGAGCGGCATCCGGCGGCCGTGTGTGAAGAAGACGGCTCGATGACGGCGATGCAGGGCGTCCGAGGTCGCTTGACTCGTCGGAGAGGATGAGGGCGAGGTAGCCGAGCTACTGGGCACGCCAAGGGTCGAGGGGGAGGCTCTGGGTGCGGCAACGGTGAGCGGCAGCGATGAGCTCCGCTCGGGCTGCGCGGGAGAGAGAGCAGAGGAGGGGGAAGGGGTCGAGAGAGA